>NC_037683.1:65787372-65940385 GCF_003255815.1 Theropithecus gelada | reverse complement strand
TTTTTTTTTTTTTTTTTTTTTTTTTTTTTTTGAGACTGAGTCTGGCTCTGTCGCCCAGGCTGGAGTGCGGTGGCCGGATCTCAGCTCACTGCAAGCTCCGCCTCCCGGGTTCCCGCCATTCTCCTGCCTCAGCCTCCCGAGTAGCTGGGACCACAGGCGCCCGCCACTTCGCCCGGCTAGTTTTTGTATTTTTTAGTAGAGACGGGGTTTCACCGTGTTAGCCAGGATGGTCTCGATCTCCTGACCTCGTGATCCGCCCGTCTCGGCCTCCCAAAGTGCTGGGATTACAGGCTTGAGCCACCGCGCCCGGCCTATTTGATATTTTTTTTACTCTGAGCATAATATACTTAAATAATTTAATAGAATATTTAAATATTTAATAGTTAAAAATACCTATAAATATATGTTTTATATGTATATATAAACTTGGTGCTTTATAAATACTATGTTTTTTTAAGGTAAACTTTGATTGCCATTAGCAAGAATATATTTTATTTAGACTTATTTATGTTGTATTATATTTATTTTATTTTTGAGACAAGGTCTTGCTCTGTTGCCCAGGCTGGAGTGCAGTGGCGCAGTCATGCTCATTGCAGCTTTGACTTTTTGGGCTCAAGAAATCTTCCCACCTCAACCTCTTGAGTAATTGGGGCCTACAGGCATATGTCACCATGCCTGTCTGATTTTTTGTTTTTTTTGTAGAGGTGGGATCTCACTATGTTGCCCAGGCTCACCTTGAACTCCTGGGCTTGATCCTCTTGCCTTGGCCTCCCAAAGTGCTGGGATTACAAGAGTGAGCCATTGCACCCAGCCTTACATTGACCTGTGAGTCTGTGCTTTGCTAATTTCCAGAAGTCTCCATCTGGACTTCTTGAGTGTTTTATATCACAATAACAGCCCGCGTGTCTATCTGCCATGGTAAAGTGAGTTTTTGGCCAGGTGTGGTGGCTCACGCCTGTAATCTCAACACTTTGGGAGACTAAGGCGGGTGGATCACTTGAGGCCAGGAGTTTGAGACCAGCTTGGCCAATATGGTGAAACACTGTCTCTTCTGAAAACACAAAAGTTAGCTGGGTGTGGTGGCGCACACCTGTAGTCTCAGCTGTTCAGGAGGCTGAGGCACAAGAATCACTTGAACCCAGGAGGTGGAGGTTGCCGTGAGCCGAGATTGTGCCACTGCACTATAACCTGCGTGACAGAGCAAGACTTTTTCTCAAAAAAAAAAAAAAAAAAAGACAAGTCATTTTTTGTTTGTTGGCTTATTTACTTTTTACTCTTTTAAAAAAATTAACTTTTTGATGAATACATAATAGATGCATATGATACAGGATTTCAAAGATAGAAAAAAGTTCTACAGTGAAAAATGAAATCTTTCTTTTAACCACCCAGATTCTCTTCTCATAGACAACCATAATGACTACTTTTAAAAATGATTCTGGGCCGGGCCTGGTGGCTCACCCCTGTAATCCTAGCACTTTTGGAGGCTGAGGCGGGTAGATCACTTGAGGTCACGAGTTCAAGACCAGCCTGGTCAACATGGTGAAACCCCTTCTCTACTAAAAATACAAAAATTAATTGGGCGTGGTGGTAGGTACCTGTACTTCCAGCTACTTGGGAGGCTGAGGCAGGAGAATCACTTGAACCCAGGAGGCGGAGGTTGCAGTGAGCTGAGATCGTGCCACCGCACTCTAGCCTGGGTGACAGGATGAGACTCCGTCTCAAAAAAAAAAAAAAAAAAAGATTCTGTGTAGAGATTCTCTCTGCATTTACAAATAGGTACACACACACACTTCACACATATGGCATCATATTAAGCATATTGTCAACCTACTTCCCTTTTTATTTTTAGCTGAACAAGATAACTTAGATATCTTTTCATTGATGAAGAGCGTCCTCCTATTTAAAGTCTGTGTGGATGAATCCTAATTGATTTTTCTGCTGATAACATGGTATAATTAATTTAACTACTTAACACTTATTTTAGAAACTAGGTATTGCTTAGGGGAAACACTGGGGATATACTGGTGAGGACAAAAAAAAAAAAAAAGAGACACTCCCTTCATGGAGCTTAAATTCCATGAGATGGACACATTAATAAAAGACCAACTCAAATAAAAGTGAATCATAATTGTGATAAGTGCTGAGGTGAATGTGATAGAGAAAGAATTGATATAGTCAGGTAGGTAAAGGACAGTTTTTCTGAGGAAGTGATAATTGAGCTGACATCTAAACAAACATCAATTAATTTTACATATTTTAAGGATGTAAGTTTGTTTTATAATATCTATTCTTCCATTTTTTTCTGTATCTATAAACATACCTTTCACATCAACTTTTAAATGTGCTTAAGTTTCTCATATATTAAAGACAAAACTCATCTCTGACTCTTCCCTCCTTTCCAACTACTGCCCTTTATCTCACCTTCCTTCTTACCAAGAAAGAGTTGTCTAAACTTCCTGTTTCTATTTACTCATCTCTCAGTCAAGAAAAAAATTCAGGCTTACTCCTTTAACTTATTCCAGTCTGTGTGACAATTATTATAACACAGTGAAACATTTCACCAAGGTCACCAATTACTTCCAACCCCAGGATCCAGTTTTTAGTCTCCATTTTGCTTGAATTGGCATGATTGACAACTTTCTTCTTGAACTTCTTGAAATGTTCCCACATCTTGGTTTTCATGACGTTATCCCCTTCTGTTTTTCTTTTTCTTTTTTTAGTGTTGTTTGCTGACTTCTTTTCTGTCTATTAAATTGCTGGAGTTCCGTAAGACTTGTCCTAGGCTTTTTTCATTTCCCATCAAACACTTTAAGGCAAGTTTCAGACGGTATCTACAGATGATTCCCAAACCTATACCTGACCCTACTTCTAACATTTACGCCAATTATATTCAGCCACCTCCCATATTTTTCTACTTTATTTGCCATTTGTTCATTCAAATATATTTATTTGGGACCTGTTACTTGACAGGCATTGTGCTGGTGCAGAGTGTCTTAGGTATCTCTAGTGGAATATGGTTAAAACAGAATTCATGATTGATATCTCCTGCCAAAAAGAAGCAAGCAAGTAAACAAACAAAAATAGCCAAAACAAGACCCCCTCTACCATCATTATTCTGATTCAACTACTGAAATCCACCCAGTTCATCTAACTTAAAACCTTGGAATCAGTGTCAGCTCTTCTTTTTCTCAGTACTTCCCTTATCCTCATCCAATCCAATCCAGTTTAGTCCAGTCCAATCAGTGTGGTCTAACCCAATGCAATTTTACTAAAGTCTGGCCATTCTACCTTCTAAGTCTCTGTCCACTGCTTCCATTCCCTACCCCTTCTCTCCTTTCACTGTCAATACCCTAGACCAAGCTACTATGACTTGACTGCTGCAGTAACTTCAGATTGGTCTTAACTGTCTTCGCTTTTGACTGCCATCTGGCAACTTGCCATATGACTGTAGTCATGATTTTTTTAAGTGTTCCATAATTCCTCTGTCTCAGTTTTCTTATCTCTAAAATTGGGATAATAATAGCCTTTCCATGATAGGGTTATTGTGAGGATAAAATGAATCACTGTATATAAAACACTTAGAATAGTGCCAGCACTAACTCCTCAGCAAATTGTTAATAAGACCTTGTACAGTGTTACATTAAGCCAAGTAAAAGGTAGGATTAAGAGAGAAAGATGGTTTATTAATAATATATTTGAATGGAATCATTATCTTGTTTATACTTGTGTTATATATGTTCATACTAAAAATTTGCCCCTCTTATAATACGTGACCTTATTATGTGTAATTCTTTTTCTTAATTAAAAGGCTAAGAAGCACCAGGCCTTCCTAGTAGAGACATGTGAAAATAACGTGAAAGAATTGGAATCGATCTTGGACAGCTTTACTGTGTCGGGCCAGTGGACATCAGGTTAGTTGAAGGTATAAAATGACAGATGCATCTGTCAATGTTCCAAAGTCACTACATTTTGGGAATTCTGCAGATGCCTCTTACAGTCCCTCATCTCAACATGTTTTGATTTGATGACATGATAAGAGCAGTTCTCACAGCAGTCAGTTGGCCTAGCTGGCTGAGAAAGGGTGACGGAATGTGGACCTGCTGTTGTCCTCCCAGAACTTGATTTACAAGTGTTGGGGTCTGTGTGATTGGACAGACAAGGGCTCACTTGCTGTGTTCTGAATCCAACTGAGAAAAAAGTCCTTACAGTATACCTGCAAGGGGAACAGATGTTTCGATCAAACTGAGCCAAATTCTGAGGCAACCTTCAGCAACTTAAAGGTCATGCATTTAAAAGGTTATGTAGGACACAGGCTGTAGCATAGCGCATGTTCTATACTTTCCAAACCGGTTTTCTAAGCTGGTTTTCATTTCCTACTGCCATATACATATACTGTCCAGATAAGAATGCTTAGGTGAAATATTTTAGTTGTAGTTATTAGCCCACTTCATATGATAAAGAGCTATAAAATTGTATATTAATTAGGTAGACATATTTTGAGAACTAGCAAAAGCAATGGTTGGCTAATGAATTCTGTTCACTATTTCCACTTTCTTAGTGTTTTGTGTTTATGTTATTATGTGTGCTATAGTAGCTTTGACATAAATACTTTTCTACCTCAGTTTTCTTTTGCCCTACTGTCAGCCTTGAATTATTTGGTGGTCTTCTAACACAATTCTGTTCTTCAAGAGGCACATAAAATTAAATTTCTCACTCTTAAAAATTGAGCTGCAGGACTGTTCTTTTAAAAAAACAAATTTTAAAAGGAATCTAACAGCAATTTGGCAAATAAGTGCTTTAGATAACTCTTCAGTTCAGGAAGTTTTTGTCCTTGAAAACTTGGAAGGACCTCATCAAGGCTCATATTTTACCTTCTGGATCTGTAGATTTCTCGGTTGGTAAGCTATTAGAAATGTAGTGTGCTTTGCTATTGTCTATGTTTTAAGTCTCTATGTTTTTAGCTTTTATGAAATTAATGTGTAACTATCTTTGTTTTTATGTAAACTTTTCCCAAAAGCATTACTGTATCATAATTTGTTATCATGGACAAATCAAAGGATATAAAAGTGTCATAAAAGTAGGTATAGGTATCCAGTTTCAATTATATTTATTGCAGCTTTGGAGGAGAAAATTTTCCTTTGCACTGATACTTTTTTATTATTGAGATGTATCAGTGGTGTTTAATGGTGTTAGGATCTTTAAAAATTGTTAAATATTGTCATAGTATATCATATGCCTCAATATTATTTTAGTATTTCTTCAGAGTTGAATTAGAAAAGCTAAGAATAATGTGGTCATGTCTCGTTTGAGTTTTAAAGTAAAATAGTTGGTAACAAAGCAACTCATAAGTTATTACTAAGCGTACAGAGTTTTCTATTAAAATTTTTATTTTTATTCTTTTATTAACCATCCTTTTTTTATCTTCCTAATTTTCTGTATAGATGCATACTTTGTATATTACAGGGAATGTGTTTCTGGGAAAGACCGTGCTAGTGAATTAGTGATTTTTGGATTGTTACAGAGTGGTAACATGTTTCCATTTTGTGCTGGTTTTTCTCTCTTTTGCACCCTTCTTCCCTCACTGATCCATTCTCCTCTGTTCTCCATTTTGCTGTGTGCCTTGGGAGGCTGACTTCTGTGGATCTGTGCTCCTTTGCCTTCTGGCTTCTGGTTGGGTTTGGACAGTAGGTGCACCCGCAGGAGATTAAGGAAATGAGAAAAGAAAGCAGTCAAGATATTTATTTCCTCTGCTTCCTCTGCTCCACTGCATTTTTGGCAGTGGTTTCATTTTTCAGCAGCCGCAGTGCCTGTTGGGTGGACCCTCTCTCATGGCTGTGGCTCTTGTTGGACTATGGTGACATTCTGTCCACTTGACCTTTTAGCTAAGACATAATATTCGTTTTCTACTCTAGCTTGCTCTTGGTGCCTCATCATACCTTTTGGAATCTGTTAACCTGTACACATTTCTGTAGTCTCTTCATTAAATTATCTTGCAGATGACCCCTTCTGAGTATTTAGTTTACATCCAAATTGATTCACATAACTGCTTGGGACCTGGTTTCATTCCTCCTATTGGCTTGTATAAAACAGCTCTGTGCCTTTATAATGGGCTCTGTTTCTACTCAGATTGGGTTTTTGTTACATAAGCAAAAAAGTGAGTCACGAATTTTTTGGCTTCTCAGTATGTTTAAATGTTATGTTTATACTATAGTGTAGTCCATTAAGTTGTGGGAGCATTATGTCAAAAAATGCACATACCTTTATTTACTTTATTGCCAAAAAATGCTAACGATCATCTGAGCCTTCTGTGAGTCATAACCTTTTTGCTAGTGGAGAGTCTTGCCTTGATGTTGATGGCTGCTGACTGATCAGGGTGGTGGTGGCTGAAGGGTGCGTTAGCCATGGCAATTTCTTTTTTGTTCCCTAAAAAATGGATACATAATAATTTTACATACTTAGATATACATTTATGAGGCATGTGATATTTTGATACATGCATAAAATATGTGTAATCATCAAATCAGGGTATTGAAGATACTGGTCACCTTGAATATTTAGCATTTCTTTCTATTGGGAACATTTCAAATCTTCTGGCTATTTTGAAATATAAAATATATTGTTGTTAACTGTAGTCACCCTACTGTGCTATTGAACTCTAGAACTTATATCTTCTATCTAGCTATATGTTTATACCTATTAATCTACCGCTCTTCAATACCACCCTCCACACTACCACTAGTAACCACCATTCTACTCTCTACCCCTGTGAGATCTGCTTTTTTAGCTCTCACGTGTGAGTGAGAACATAGGATATTTGTCTTTCAGCGCCTGGCTTATTTAACTTAACATAATGACCTCCAGTTTTATTTACGTTGCTACAAATGACAGGATTTCATTCTTTTTATCGCTAGATAGTATTCCATTATGTGTCTGTATGTGGGTGTATATGTATATATATACACACAGACATCACATACTCTTTTATTTTTTTAGAGACAGTGTGTTGCTGTGTTGCTCAGGATAGCCTAGAACTCCTGGGCTCAAACAATCCTCCTGCCTCAGCCTCCTAAATAGCTAGGACTTTAGGTATGGTAGCATCTGGCTTATACCATATTTTCTTTATCCATTTATCCATTATTGGACACTTAGGTTGATTCTGTATCTTGGTTATTGTTGAATAGTACTCTAATACATATGACAGTACAGGTATCCCTTTGATATACTGCTTTTCTTTCCTTTGGATAAGTATCAGTGGTGGGATTGCTGGATCATGTGGTAGCTTTGTTTTCAGACTTTTTTTTTAAGGAGATACACTCTTGGGATGTTGCCCAGGCTAGTTTTGAACTCTTGGTCTCAAGCAGTCCTCCCACTTCATCCTCTTGAGTAGCTGGGACTACATACAGGTGTATGCCACTGTGCCTGGCTTATTTTTAGTTTTTTTGAGAAATCGCCATACTATTTTTCATAATAACTGTACTAATTAACATTCCCACCAACAGTATATAAGAGTTCTCTTTTATCCACATCCTCCCCATCGTTTGTTATTTTTTTTTGTCTTTTTGCCACTAGCCGTTCTAACTGTGGTGAGATGATATCTCATTGTCCCTTTGATTTGCATTTCCCTGATTTGTGATGTTGAGCATTTTAAAATATACTTGTTTGCCATTTGTATGTCTTTTTTAGAGAAATGTCTACTTATGTCCTTTGCCTACTTTTTATTGGGATCATTTGGGTTTTGTTTTTGTTTTGTTTTTTTTGCTGTTGAATTGTTTGAGTTCCTTGTATATTAGTCCCTTGTTTGATGAATAGTTTGTAAATATTTTCTCCCATTCTACAGGTTGTCTCTTCACTCTGTTGATTGTTTCCTTTGCTGGGCAGAAGCTATATAGTTTAATGCATAGTCTCATTGATTTATTTTTGTTTTTGTTGCCTGTGCTTTTGAGGTTTTAGCCATAAAATCTTTGTCCTGAAGGATCTCCCATATGTTTTTTCTAGTAGTTTTGTAGTTTCAGGTCTTATGTTTGAGTTTTTAATCCATTTTTAGTTGATTTTTTAATACAATAAGAGGAGTCTATTTTCATTCTTCTACATATGGACATAGTTTCTTAAGATGACAGCGATGAAGTTTGCTCCATCAGTTGACTCTTACCTTCATGAAAGATTTCTCTGTACCAGGCCATGCTGTGTGATACCATTTTACCCACAGTACAATTTCTTTTTTTTTTTTTTGAGACAGGGTCTTGCACTGTTGTCCGGGCTGGAGTGCAGTGGCGCGATCTTGGCTCACTGCAACCTCCGCCTCCCCGGAGTACAATTTCTTTTGAAACTGATGTCAGTTGTCTCAGACTCCGCTGCTGGTTTATCAACTACATTTATGTAATATCCTAAATTCTTTGTTGTCATTTTATAATGAACTCATCAGAGTCATCCATGAGGATTGGAATCAACTTCTTCCAAATTCCTGTGACATACTTACCTATTCCCATGAATCACAAATGTTTCTAATGGCACCTGGAATGGTGAATGCTTTATAGAAGTTGTCAAAATAATTTGCCCAGATCCATCAGAGGAATCACCATGTCGAGAGAAAAAGAGGAGGTAAAGCTCCACTGCCTTCTTGCCATTGCTACAAAAGAGAAGATCTCTGGAAAATTCTTCCCAAGATAACAAAATTAATTATTTTTTTGTTCATTTGTTAAAGATGGGCTCTCACTATATTGCCCAATCTGGACTTGAACTCCTAGGCTCAAGTAATCCTCCTCCCTCAGCCTCAGGAGTAGCTGGGACCATATGTGCACACCTAGCACTTGACTATTGAATTAATTTTGTTATGAATTCTAAGAATGTGCTACCAACACACACACACAAATGTCACTATTTAAAGTAGATTTTTCCCTCGAAGATATCCTAGCGTACTTGATAGGACTTGAAAGTAGACATTACTTTTTATTGGGATCATTGGGTTTTTTTATTTGCTGTTGAATTGTTTGAGTTCCTTGTGTATTCTGGATATTAGTCCCTTATTTGATGAATAGTTTGTAAATATTTTCTGCCATTCTATAGGTTGTCTCTCACTCTGTTGATTGTTTCCTTTGCTGGGCAGAAGCTATATAGTTTAATGCATAGTCCCACTGACTATGCATTAGACTTGAAAGTAAACATAATACTTGTTTAATAAGTAGATAACCAAGTGTGGTGATGGATGTGTTAATTAACTTGGTTGTGGTAGTCATTTCATAGTGTATATGGATATCAAACAATCAAGTTTTGCACCTTGAGTATATATAATCTTTTTTGGCAGTTACACTTCCGTAAAGCTGGACGGAAACAACAACAACAAAAAACCTAAGTTAGAGTGTGTCATTTCTTTGCTCTAAACCTTGTAGGGTCCTGTGCTTTACTTAGAAGCCAAAGTGGTATCAATGGCTTGCTTGTTTCTCATTGCTTCTTTGGCCTCACCTCCCACTACTCTCCCCTGCTTCCCTGTGTTTGAGCCTCTCTAGCCTCTTGCCATTTCTTGAATACGCCAAGCATGCTCTTGCCTTAGATGCCTTTGTACTGACCATTCCTTCTACCCAGAAAGCTTTTTACCTTGTGTATCTACGTAGCTGTCTTTCTTGTCTTCCTTAGGCCTGTGCTCAGATCTCACCTTCTCCATGAAGCTTGCTTATTGCCCATTCCTATGTTATTTGGGCTCACTATGTCTCTCCCTTGCATGCTCCACTTTTTTCCCCCATAGCACCTATTGCAGTCAAACATTTCTATCACAGTATATGGAACATTTATTATTATATTTCAGTTCCATGAGGATGAGAATCTTTGTCTCCTTTAATCATTAGTGTATTTTAAGCAGCTAGAATAGTACTTGGCACAAAACAGTCACTCAAAAAATATTTGTTGAATATGAATAAAAATATGAATGAATTAATATCAGGTTGAAGGTCTATTTTACATTTTAAGTTTTGAAGTTATAAAGGTGATCATGGAATCTCTTTCTAAATTATAGCAGCTCTTTGGATAGCATCCATAAGGAGTCACCAGGAAGATTGACCTCGAGTGGAACAGATGTATAATCTTTCATGGATCGTAGAAATGTCATCTTGATTGCCTCTATCATTAGGGACATTTATTTCCTATTTCTGCTTTCTACTATCAGCTAAAATTGAAGCACTACAGTTGCTCCTATCTCATGTCTTTTCAGGTGGAAATTCTTATAGTAGGATGTGTGTGGGGGAAATCCTTTCCTACTTTGAACCCATGTAGTCTTTTCTTTCCTTTCCTCTCCTCTCCTCTCCTCTCCACTCCTCTCCTCTCCTTTGGTCTTTGTCTTTCTGTCTGTCTCTTCTCTTCTCTTCTCTTCTCTTCTCTTCTCTTCTCTTCTCTTCTCCTTTTTCTTGGCAGGATCTCACTCTGTTGGTTGGGCTGGAGTGCATTGGTGCAGTCATGGTTCACTGCAGTCTCAACCTTCTGGGCTTAAGTGATCCTCCCACCTCAGCTCCCAAGTTGCTGGGACTACAGCACATGCTATCATGCTTGGCTAAATTTTGTATTTTTTGTAGAGATGGGGTTTCACCATGTTGCCCAGGCTGGTCTCAAACTCCTGAGTTTAAGCAGTCCTCCCGCCCCAGCCTCCCAAAATACTGCGATTATAGGTGTAAGCCACTGTGCCCAGCCCCATGTAGTATTTTTGCTGTGAGTATTTCTTCTAATAGTTTCACCTATGCCTGAGAGTATCAGCAAACATCAAGACTGTGACTTTTTCTTCTTAGGATTCATGAAAGAAAGTCTTCCTTGTGGCTCAGTCTTGAATTTTTTTTAGGGTGGTTGACTTTCACGTTCACTGAGACTCCAACCTTCTTTAGCTTTCCTTGAGGAAATCATTTGTAATACTGTAGAGGTGTTCTTTTCTTTTTACCTGGAGAGGCTGAAGGATCCCAGGAAATAAAAGCAGTAGCATTTGATTCCTTTGGGCATGTATATGTCACCCAGGAATTGGGCAGTCTCAGGGAGTGCTCTTAGGAAAATCAAGACAACAAATTGGATTTTTCCTGTCACCTCTCCTCTTTTACTTCTTTCATAAAGGAATATTGCCTACACCTAGTATCCTCCTGAGAATTTTTAATTCTTCTTATGAACCTTGTAGCTGTTATCTTTTTTAACTAGAGTCTCATGGGTGGTTGAGAAGCTGAGGATGGCTATAGGAGCAGCACACAGTTTCCTCTGTTGTCATTTGCAGATTTCTTCTCTCTTGCTTCCCTGATCTTCTAATTCACTGAGGTTTACAAACCAAACTTGCCCCACTTCATTATACTCATAGTTTCAGTTTATGAAATCCAAGGGAGTAGCTTTACTGAGTACTCTAACATTTTGTAATGAGATCATTAATAGATGCCAGTGTACATTTTTTGACTTTTCTTAATGCAAAGAATGCTTGTAAATGTCAGAATATTTTGTTTCAGGCATAGCTACTTTGGTTACAATTTGATAACAATAGAAACTCATTTCTATTTTGCTTCATCTACTCAGATATGTTAAAGATAGTTGATAGTTGGAATAAAGTGAGACTATGCCATTTAACTTTGTGCTAATTGCTACTCATTTCCAGCCATATTTTGTAGTCTTCTTGTTCTCTTCTCTTTGGATTTTCTGCCTTCTTATTATTTATCTACTTTCTCCCTTCCTTACTTTACAGTTGTATCTCAACTTCATAGACTTTCCTAGAAATGGGGTGTTATCATTCATCCCAAAGTTTAAAAACATACTATTATTCTCCCTCTCTTTCCTACTTTTTCTGGATACGTGAATTTTAAATGACTGAACTGAAACAGTTCATTGTGTTTCATCTTGTTTTTATAGTTATCCTTATTTCTCTTTAAGTTTTAAATTTTTGTAGAGAGTATAGTATTGTATAAAGAAAACATTCAGGTAATTAAAAAATACTGATTATTAATATTATTATTATTTTGAGATGGAGCCTTGCTCTGTCACCCAGGCTGAAGTGCAGTGGCATGATCTTGGCTCACTGCAACCCCCCCCTCCTGGGTTTAAGCAATTCTCCAGCCTCAACCTCCCAAGTAGCTGGGATTACAGGCATCCAGCACTACACCTGGCTAATTTTTATAATTTTAGTAGAGATGGGGTTTCACCATGTTGGCCAGACTGGTCTTGAACTCCTGACCCCAGGTGATCTCCCCGTCTTGGCCTCCCAAAGTGTTGGGATTATAGGCATGAGCCACTGCACCCCCAAAATACTGATTATTAAGCATTGCTTCATGCCTACGTTGTTATTTATGATTTGTAAAACAATCAAGTTTGAAGTGTCAGCAGCCTGGTAGCCTGCTATAAAGTAGCTCCAGACTTTCATACTAATGAATGCACAGAAATGTTGAAAACACACAGTAATACTGGAAATCAAATAAATATTCACCCTCCCTTGGGGAGAGTATATATAATACATAGTCAGTAGAACTGGAATGAAAGTACAATCAACTTCCCTTTGGCTTATCTTATGACAGTAGACAGACATTTTGTTCTCCTGCCACGGTATCCTCCCACTTTTGAAAATGGAGGATCTGTACCAACTATAAAATTGGGAAGCTATCTTTCTGCTGTGTAGGTGCTGCTTTCTGAGGCAATAAGAGTATTTTACCCATCTTTCTTTCAACTCCTGTACCATCTCCTTGTAACTTGTAACTCCCAGAATACAGCCAGCCAGGAATGACCCAGGGATTGGAGGTAAAGTTCTGAGAAGTCTCCTTTGTATTGTCTCTAGGAATCAAGACAAAAAAAATTGGTAGCAGTTCATACTAGAGATAAAATTTTCCCTATAGTCTATCTAACTGTATGTGCCAGAAGTCCAGGGAGTAGATTGGGAGATGATACCACCTAAATTCAGGGATTGCTGCTTGCCGAAAAATATAATAGGAACTGTGTACATTCATGTAGCTTCAGATATTGATCTTAGAGGGGGTTTTATCACTATGTAATTGATTCAGAGTAGAGCTTTGGAGAGTTTATACATACAGTCTTTTTTCAAACTTTCTATATATGGTTAGGTTTTACTCTTTTTTTCATTTAAAAATTAAGGAAAACTAAATAGGATTTTTGAAAAACTAAGCACCACAAAACAAGGGGAAAGGAACAGTACCTGGTACATTTAGAACAGAGTGATGAAATGATTCACCGTGGAAATGGGAATAAAATTTGGAAGCTATTTGGCGTCCACAGTAGGCTACAAAAAGAAATGACCTTTTTCAAATGGGATTAATAAGGAAAGAATGGGCTGAAATAGAAAGAGATTAATTCTCCTCCTACTCCGAAAAAAACCAAATAAGATTAACAGGTAAAAGAATGACATAAGGAAGGAGTCTAAGGAAACTAAAAATAGGATAGTAAATTTAAAAATTGTGAGTAGCTATGACAGAATTGACATTAGAAAATCTACAATCTACAATTAACATTTTAGATTGGTGATTTGGAGGACAAAATGTAGAAAAAAGAACACAGAGATAAAATGCAGAGGAAAAAACAAAGAGTTAAAACAGATAAGGAAAGAAAAAGGGAAAAGATGATAATATGGAGTACCAATGAAAAGATTGTACGTCTTTCTAAGGCGAAAACTAGAGTAAATGAAACAAATGTAATAATTGAAGATATAATTCAAAAACACTTGTTTGAGATAAAAAAGATTGTAGCATGCCAGATGAGATCACTGCTTTACAGGGAAAAATCATCAAATAACACCTGCATTTAAATATATTTTTGAAATTTTTAAAATTATAAGAATAAAGGAAAAACACGTGTTACTTATAAGAGCAGAAATATGTAAAATGAACATGTTTTTTTCCTCCCAAGAGAAACCTCAATAAAGTTTGCTTTAAAAAAGATAAGATCCTCCTGTGATCTCTTTTCCTTCAAATTCATCCAGTAATTAATTGCATATCTTTTTTTAAGAAAAATTTCAGATATGTAGAAAAGGAGGCAGAATAGTATAACAAAATCTCTTGCCCTCGCCACTCAGATCAACATTTATCAACTTAAGAACCAATCTTGCTTCATCTACTTCCCCTCTGCTGTATTATATTGAAAGCATATCCCAGATATTTCTGTATTATATATCTGTATAATACAGATATCTGCTGTATTATATTGAAAACATATCCCAGATATGTTTAATTTTATTCATAAATATTTAAGTTTGACTCTCTAAAAAATGAAGTCTTTTTAAAAATATAAATACAAGATCATTATCATATGTAAAAAGTTAAAAATTTCTGAGTATCATAAATTTCAAATTTTCTTGTATATCCCATATAATATCAGTTTGTTTAAATTAGTATGCTGAGAAGGTCTAGATATTATGGTTGGCTGACTTTAAAAAATCTGTAGGTTCCCGTCCTCCTCTGTCTGTCTCTCTCTTTCTTTTTTGGGATGGAGTCTCACTCTGTCGCCCAGGCAGGTGTGGTGCCATCTCGGCTCACTGCCAGCTCTGCCTCCCAGGTTCATGCCAGTCTGCTGCCTCAGCCTCCCAAGTAGCTGGAACTAAAGGTGCCTGCCACCATGCCTGGCTAATTTTTTTTGTATTTTTAGTAGAGGGGGTTTCACCGTGTTAGCCAGGATGTCTCCATCTCTTGACCTCGTGATCCACCTGCCTTGGCCTCCCAAAGTGGTGGGATTAAAGGCATGAGCCACCGTGCCCGGCCCTTTTTCTTTTTTTTGAGATGGAGTCTCACTCTGTGGTCCAGGCTGGAGTACGGTGGTGCAATCTTGGCTCACTGCAACCTTCGCCTCCCAGGTTCAAGCGATTCTCCTGCCTCAGCCTCCCAAGTACCTGAGACTACAGGTGTGCACCAACATGTACAGCTAATTTTTGTATTATTTAGTAGAGATGGGGTTTTGCCATGTTGACCAGGCTGGTCTTGAACTCCTGACCTCAGGTGATCCACCTGCCTCGGCCTCCCAAAGCGCCGAGATTACAGGTGTGAGCCACCGTACCTGGCCTTCTGTCTCCTTTTGTTTATCGTTTTTGTTTGAAATTTATTTCTTAAAAAACTGTTTCATTTGTTCTAGGAGTTTCACAGCCTGCATTTTTCGGATTGCATCCCACTGTATAGTTTAACATGTTTTTTTGTTCTGTAGATTTCCTCCAAATTGGTAATGGAATCTGCAGTAATGGAAATGCTCTATATCTGTTGTTCTAATATAGTAGACTCTAGCCACATGTGGCTATTAAGTGCTTGAAATATGACTATCATGACTAAGGAATTGAAAATTTAATTTTAAATAATTTAAATATGAATATGAATAATCACTGTTAAATAAATTTTACTGTCCACAGATTGGACAGTACAGAATTGAAGACTTGATTAAGGCTTGACCTCTGATTTTCTTTAAACTTGTATGTTTTTAAAAATTCACTTTGAATTCTTCATCTTGTACACTTCTTTTCTGAGTTCTGTAAGTCTTTGACCTATATCAGTTTGAATTTTCAATTTTTATTTCTCAGTTCATATCCTGTTTAATACTATCATATTTGTTATGATAGGTTTAATTACATTTTGCCTTTACTAGGCTTGTTCTTATTATTTCTCTTTAGGAGAAATTGTAGACAGTTTTTTCCATTTTAGTCATAGAATATTAAGAATTATAAATATAGGAAGTAACTGTGAAGATCAAGTGTGTATTATAGGATAGGAACATGTAAAGCTAGAGTTTGATTGGGTAGTCAGAACCACTATAGTATTTTCGAATAAGGAACTTATTAAGAATTTGACCTTATGCAATTGTGGGAGGAGCTGGGAAAGTAAGGTCAGATAAACCCATTGTAAGTCGAGGAGCATATTGAATGTGTATTGCTTTTGCACTATTGTAAAGTTGAGAAATCTTAAGTTGAATCATTGTAAGTTGAGGCTGTCTGTACTCTGTACGGAGTCCTTCTTTTTCTGTCTGGTCACATGTAACTGGTATTTTTAACTTCCTTTACTACCCATACCCTATTGCTTTGCTGTCAGCAAGCAGCTCAGCTGGATATGGTTCCATCCCTGGTGAGGTGGTCCACACCTGTATTCCAGGAGGGTCGATTATCCAGGAGAGCTGTGGTATGGTTCTAGTCTGAGTTTGAAGTCCTGAGAACTAGGAGAGCTGATGATGTAAGCTCTGGTAGGAGTCTGAGCCTGAAAGCAAGAGAAGATTGATGTTGCAGCTCAAAGACAGCAAGGCAGAGAGTAAGCATTCTTTCTTATTCAGGTTTTTATTCTCTTCAGACCTTCAACAGATTGGATGGAGCCCACTCAAGTTAGGGAGGGCAATCTGCCAATTCAGATGTTAATCTCCCTCACAGATATGCCCAGAAAGAGTGTTTAACCACATATTTGGGCACTCAGTGACCCAGTCAGGTTGATAAAAAATTCACCATCACATCCCCTTTTCTCCTTCCTCCTTGTCCCTGGTAACCTCCCTTCTACTTTTTTTTCTATGAATTTGACCGCTTTAGATACCTTATATTAAGTGAAATCATACAAAGTTTGTGTTTTTATGATGAGAAACATAGTAAGACCAGTGAATCCTATGGAAACAATCTTATTTCCACACTTCATTTGTTGTAAAATGCATTCTCTGATCAGAAGCAGTGCCATTTGGAATACATGATGGTGAATTAAAGTATTTTATATATACATGGATGGGGGTTTGGTCAGAAACGTATGGTTAGGGAAGGAAAATCTGTATTCAAGAGTAAGTGTCTATCTTAGTAAGAATAAAGCATTGCACGTTCCATGATGAAAGTTACTCAGTGTGATCAACCTGCCACCAACTTACTATCTGATCCCCCCAGAGAACGGTGTCATATCGTGGTCTCAGTGTTTGTTTTTGCTATTCATGAATTTGGCACTCAATAGGAGTTGTAACCCAATCAGCCTTGGTGAATGGAAGTTCATATTGCTGAGCCTGTATATTACCTCTGTCCTTGCTGCTATGACACTTTTGTTCAATTTTGAGGAGACAAAGATGGCTAGGAAAAAACATTGATTGATATCCATAAAATACTTCATCTTGCCCTCCTGATTATTAAGATCCTTGTCTACTGAAGTTTATCTGGGCACAGTGCCCATTTGAAGAAGTCTGTCCACATATTCTTCCCCAGACAACCTTGTTACCAATTTTCTATTCACATTCTTTCCAAGTCCCTAAACATTCAGCCAAACGATTAGACACCACACATGAATTGGTGTATATTTGTATCTTTGGTCATCTCTCATTCTAGGAAGAATGATAGTCACATCCGCTACTCGAAGTTCTGCTCACTGGGAGGAATCTTTTTACCACTGTTCTCCAGAGCCACCCTTGAGTGGGGCTGTAGTGCTGCTTGCAGCTGCCTATTTTTGAATCATGTCAGCATGTCATATAGAACCATCCATAAACCGAGCCCATTTTTTCTCCTATTTGTCAGCTGGTCATAGAGAACGCTCCATGCATCCACGGTGTGGGTTAAGAGAGAGGAAGCAATGTAACAGGAATAGGGCCCATGGGAATCTGGGCTACTTGCTCATACAGCTTACTTGTGCCTTCAGGACTTATATACCACTTTCATTTGATGATAGAGTGCTATTGTCTATGCCAACATTTATGGATTGGTAGACCACACAGTAACCATTTTATGATGGGCAACCTCTAGTCACGTGGTGAATTGTTGGCCATGTATTCAGAATCTGCCGAGGACCAGTAGCAAGTCCAAAGCTCATTTTCAAAAGAATAGTTATCTGTAGTGGATGGCTTGCTTTACTTCTAACTCCTAAAAGTTTACACTATGATCCACTTATAAGGACCTGTGAAATGCTGTATACATCTTGAATTTGAGTAGTTGCTACTTTCTGTTCATCAGGTCAATTTAGAACAATGCCATCAATTTAGTAGAAAATGAAATACAGCATGTGAGATCTTCGGTAATGGAGAGTTGATCAAGATTTCTACATACTAGATTGTGATAGAGAGCCAGAGTTGATATAGCTCTGTGGTAGGGTGTCAACAAAGGTACATTGCTGGTCCTGCTAGATGAAAAAAACTGGTCTTGGTGGTCTTTACTAAAGGGGTAGAATGAATGTCTTCATTCCAATTGCCAGAAAATGTGTTGATTTGTTTCACAATGAAACTGCATATTTAATTAAAGCAGCAATTGGAGTCATACTGATTAATTCACTGTCATTCTATAAGATCCATCTGTATTCTGTAGCAGCCCAGTTAGGTGAGTTGAATGCTGATGTGGTAGGAATCACCATGCCTTCATCTTTCAGTCCTTTAAAAGGCACTAATCTCTACAGTCTTGCCAGGAGTGTGGCATTACTTTCAATTTGTATTTTGGTAGGTAAAAGTACCGGTCATTTCCTCTTGGCTTTTCCACTTGGTTTTCCTCTGTAATATCCCTCTATAGTTCAGGTAACCACTGTGGACATTGTGCCAATTGCTGCATTTGTCCTTTCTAACTATGTGTTCCAAACTGGGAAAATAACTATGGGGTGGGTTCAGGTACCTACTGGACCCACTAGAGAGAGGCTTCAGCTCATATTCAGTTAATTACCTGACCTCTGTAAGCTCCTACCCTGACTATTGAACAGTAGCACATTTTAGGTCTCCCTGAGTTAATGGCAGTTCAGATCCAGTGTCCAGTTGCCCCTGACAAATGTAGTTAATTCCTCTCCCCCAGTACAGTTACCCTGTTAGATGGTTGCATGTTTCTTTGAGGAAGGTTAGGAGGAAGATTTACAGTATTTTTTGGTACTGTGTCAGGATTGCTAACAGAGACCCATCCTCTTTATTCACAGGTCCCTAAGTCTGTGAATTAGCTCAAGTCTGAGAAGTATTTGAGGACTAGTTCTTCCTTTTTTGTTTACTTAAGTCCCACTTCTGGTAATCAGACCTAGGACTTTTCTACTTATACAAATCAAATAAGACTTAACTATGCTGCTCATTGATTTTGGTTCTAGGAACACTGATCATTTAGCCAGTGTCAGTGATCTCTGTAGGTCAAACCACTACCCATTATGCTAAACATGTCCACTTTGTCTCTGGAAGTTAACTGCTACCATTTGGTCTCTGTTACCCAAGATCCAATCACTCCCACTAACTTCAGGGAACCCATTTTGATAGCACCAGTGTTTGCTGTTATTCTTTGCCTTCTAGCCACATGGAGCTTATCAAGCTACACAGAGCTCATCAAGGAAGCTGGGACTTCCGTTACTAATATATTTCCGTTACTAATATATAAGCTTTGGTAAAGGAAGTGTTTTTTGAATTCTCCCAAGAGATATAGTTAGAGAGTGAGAAGGACTTACATAATAAATACTTTCCATATATTAGAAAAGTTATGAACCATTTTCCCTAAACACTCTAGAATGGGCACTACTGTTTGCAAGATAATGAAAGGTGTTTATTTATAAATTCAGTGATTAAGACGATATACAGTGTTGTGGTCTGAGTTTGAAAAAAGTCTAACTGCCAATAAAGTGTTTTTATTAGTGCTTTTAAAATGAAAAGAGAATTTTCTTAGTTATTAATACATTATATATTAAATGTTTGGATTTTATCAGGTGAAAACAAAACTCATTTGAACATTATTTTCTGTTTTCTACTACGAGATCAAAAATCAACACTAAACAACAGAGTACAGTTCGGAACATGAACATGACCACTCATAATCTATATTGATAAATGTATAAAAAAACCTCTGTCTTTTATCTATATTCTCCCTCCATTATTTCTTACTAATTCTCCCTTCTTGGGATCTTGTAGAAAAATGAAGTAGGTAACAAGATGGAGAAGATAGACTCCATTCATGAAAAGTTACTGTTTTTTTTTTTTTTTCTGTAGAACTATAGATTACTGAAATAATGATGCCAGCTTGAAAAACAATGATTTATATGAGTTATGAAAAATTATTTAGTTTTTGAGATTGTCTAAAAGGAAATGTGTAAATAGAGGGCTTGGAATCTTTTTTCTACTCCACCTCCTCCTGTGGGCTACTAATTCAAGAAAAGACTTGCCAAAGTACAGCCAGAGCTGAAACCTACTTAAAAGTGAGAGGGAGAGATAGAAATAGGGTGTGGTGAGTGAAAGTATAGGCTGGCACCTATGTATAGAGAAATACAAGTACAGACAGAGGGAGAGGGAACCTCAGGATTTTGAGTTGATGTTATTCAAGTATAAAGTGTTCCTGATATATTCTGTTCTTCATTTGGAATTTGACTTTTGAAAAACTAATTATGATCACTGTTCAAATCTTTTCTGCTACTCTTTGTGAGTTTTTACACCTTTCTTTGATAGGATAGCTTTTATAGTTCATTGTTTTTTGGGCCATACTGTAGCTATTAGAATATTATTAGCTTAAGTCAAATCACTCAATAAGGTCCTTGGTTTAGGGTGACCCTTTTTTTTGGTAAGCATTTTGTCAGGTTAAGGGACCAGTGTTTCTTTTTATAATAAATTTGGGTGGGACATTGTCTTAGTTCCTTTTGTGCTGCTATAACGAATACCTGAGACTGGATAATTAATAAAGAAAGGAGATTTATTTCTTACAGTTCTGGAGGCTGGGAAATCCAAGATTGAGGGGCCAACATCTGGTGAGGGCCCTTATGCTACATCATCTCATGGTAGAAGATGAAAGGGCAAGAGAGAGCAAGAGTTGGGGAGAACTCACTTTTGTAACAAACCTACTTCTAAGATAATAAACTCATTCCTGTGATGACATTAATTCATTCATGAGGGTAAAGCTCTCATAACCCAGTAACCTCTCAAAGAGTCCACTTCTCAGCACTGCATTGGGGATTAAGTTTCCAACACTTTGGAGGACGTGTTCAAACCATAGCAGCTGGAGGCTGAGCAAGATGGCTGAATAGAAGCGTCCAGTGATCATCACCCCCACAGGAACACCAAATTTAACAGTTATCTAGGCAAAAAAAAGTACCTTTGTAAGAACCAAAAATCAGATGAGCAGTCACAGTACCTGTTTTAAACTTCATATCACTGAAAGAGGCATGGAAGAGGGTTGAAAGACAGTTTTGAATTGCTGATACCACCCCTCTTCCATGCCTCAGCAGCAGCTATGTGGTGAGGGGAATCTGTGCACTTGGGGGACGGAGAGCACAGTGATTGTGAGACTTTGCATTGAAGCTCCGTGTTGCCCTGTCACAGTGGAAAGCAACACTGAGAATAAGCCAGTGCTCATGGAGGGGGCATGTAGGCTAGCCCTAGCCAGAGGGGAATTGTCCATCCTAGCAGTTGGAATTTGAGCTCTGGCAAGCCTTGCCACTGTGGACTAAAGTGCTCAGGGGTCCTAAATAAACTTGAAAGACAATCTAGGCCACAAGGACTACAACTCCTAGGCAAGTCCTAGTGCTGTGCTGGGCTCGGCGCCAGTGGACTTAGAGGGCATGTGACCTAGTGAGACACCAGCGGGGGCAGCAAAGGGAGTGCTTGTGGTACCCCACCTCCAACTTCAGGCAGCACAGCTCACAGCTCTGAAAGAGACCCCTTCTTTCTGCTTAACAGGTGAGGGAAGAGTAAAGAGAACCTTTTCTTGCAGCTTGGATACCAGCTTAGCCACAGAAGGATAGGGTACAAGGCAGAGTCCTGAGACTCATTCCAGGCCTTAGCTCCCAGATCACATTTCTAGACACACCCTGGGCCAGAAGGGAACCCACTGCCTTGAAATGAAGGACCCAGTCCTGGCAGGATTCATCACCTACTGACTAAAGAGCCCCTGGGGCCTGAATAATCAGCAGCAGTACCCATGTAGTACACACGTGGACCTTTGGTGAGACTGAGATCTGCTGGTTTGAAGTGTGGCCTAGCACATTCACAGCTATGGTGGCTATGGCAAGAGATTCTTTCTGCTTGAGAACAGCAGAGAGAAGAACAAAGGGGTCTTTGTTTTGCAGCTAATTTAGCTTGACCACAGGGTGGTAGAGCACCAAGTAGGTTCTTGGGCTCCCTGATTCCGGGCCTTGGCTCTTCGATGGCATTTCTGGACCTGCCCTTGGCCAAAGGAGAGTCTGTTGCCCTGAAGGATGATTCCCAGACCTGCCAGCATTCACCACAAGCTGATTGAAGAGCTCTTGGACCTTCAGTGGGCGTTGGCAGTAGCCTGGAAGTACTCCTTATGGGCCTGTGGCAGTGGTGGCCAGGAGGAGAGACTCCTCTGCTATGGAAATGGGAGGGAAGAGTGGGAAGGACTTTGTCTTGTGCCAGTTCAGCCTCAATAGAATAGAGTGCCAGGTAGATTCCTAAGGTTTCCAACTCCAGGCCCTGGCTTCTGTACAGCATCTCTGGATCTTCCCAGGACCTGGGGGAGCTTGCTGTCTTGAGGAGAAGAACACGAGCCTGGCTGGCTTCACTACCTGCTTATTGTAGAGCCCTAGGGCCTTGAGCAAACATAGGCAGTCGCCAGGTAATGGTTACAGCAGGTCTTGGGTGATACTCAATGCTGTGCTGGCTTCAGGTTTGACCTAGTGCAGTTCTAATGGTAGTGGCCACAGGGGTGCTTGTGTCACTTCTCCCCAAGTTTTAGACAGTTCAGCACAGAGAGACTCTGTTTGTCTGGGAGAAAGTAAGAGAAGACAAGAGTCTCTACATAGTAATCTAGAGAATTCTTCTGGATTTTATCAAGCCCACAAAGGTGGTGCCTCTGAGTCTGCAAGAGCCACAGTGTTACTGGGCTTGGGTGCCCCCTAATGCAGATATAGCTGCAGTGACCAAAAACTTAGATCACAACACCTAAAGCCCTTTAAATACCAGGAAAGCCTCTCAAGAAGGACAGGTACTAGTAAGTCCAGACTGCATAGACTAAAGTAAATAATTAACTCATTAATGCCCAGACACTGAAGAACATCCACAAGCATCAAAACCATCCCAGAAAACATGACTTCAGCAAACAAGCTAAATAAGGGACCAGAGACCAACCCTCGAGATACAGAGACATATGACCTTTCAGATAGATAATTCAAAACAAAGGTTTTGAGGAAACTCAAAGAAATTTAATATAACACAGAGAAGTAATTCAGAATCCTATCAGTTAAATTTAACAAAGAGATTGAAATAAAAAGAATCAAGCAGAAATTGTGGAGTTGAAAAATGCAGTTGACATGATGAAGAACATGTCAAAGTGTCTTAATAGTAGAATTGATTAAGCGAAAGAAATAAAGAGCTTAAAGATAGGTATTCGAAAATATACAGTCAGAGGAGACAAAAGAAAACAGAATAAAAAAGAATGAAGCACCCCTACAGGATTTAGAAAATAGTCTCAAAAGGGTAAATCTAAGAGTTATTGGCCTTCAAGAGGAGGGAGGGAAGGAGGGAGGGAAGGAGGAAGGGAGGGAAGAAAGGAGGAGGAGGAGGAGAGAGAGAGAGAGAGAGAGAGAGAGAGAGTTTATTCAAATGGATAATAACAGATAACTTTCCAAAGCTGGAGAAGTATATCAATATTCAAGTATAAGAAGGTTATAGAACACCAAGCGGATTTAACCCAAAGAAGACTACCTCAAGGCATTTAATAATCTAGCCATAGCAGACCTAAAGCTTGCTTTGTACTTCAACTAAACTTTATTATATAAACATTTTCAGGAAAGAAAACTTTATTTTATGTAGAATATAAGAATGTTCATAGGTCAGTACGGAGAGGGCATTTTGTCCCATTACTCTTCAGCACTCATATTAAGATGATTTTATTCTTCTGAATTTCTAAGAAGAAGTTTTCTCCCTTATTGTAAAAACGCAGATTTCCCGAGTGTCCTTGAATGATTTATTCATGGTCTACTTGTGTAGTAGCAAAAGAAAAGAATTATACATTACATTTTTTTTTATCTTGTGCAAGAGAGGAATTTAAAAAAATATATTTGGTAAGACCTTTAATAAAATTTTTAATGAGTTGTCTTTCCAACTCCTAGTCATTACAAAGACTACTGTCTCCTCTATTATCATGACTCAGAACACTGTATTTCTTTTCCTAGCTGTCATATGTGTTGTTTCCACATTACTTTTGGTCTTTAAGTTAAATATTCCTCTTCTGTTAAAGAAAAACCAAGTTGTACCCATATGTAAGTTGGTACTTAAATTACCCCTTGATAAATGTCATAAATATATTAATAACATTTTCTCCAAGATTTAAACATGAGATATCACCAGTACTCTGAGCTGAATAAAGTTGCTCTATCATTAAGAAAATTTCCCCTTTCTTCCTTTATTACTGCCTTCCCCTACTTCTCCATAAGTTTTATTAATAGAATATTTGAAGAATGGATAAATGTCATATAATTTTTTATCTTGTATCTTTCTCTCTCTTATTAAACCCTAAATTCTATAAAGACAGAGGCTATACCTTTCTTGTTTATCTTTGTATGCTTAATGCCTAAGATTGGTATATAGTAGGAATTCAGTAATTTAGTTGAATGAATGAATAGTAGGACGTATAATATGAATGCTGCTCTTAGAAACTGGCTTTGTTGAAAATCTATTTCTTGTATATTGAAATATTTATATTACTAAATACAATGAGGAGAAATAACGAGAAAAGAATATTTCCAATATGAATATTTTAAAACTGAATTTGCTACTTGCTTTTTAACACTTAAAGAATAGTCCAATCAGCAATCAATTTAAAGTAGTTTTTGAAACTCAACTTTTTGGATTAATACTTGGAGCTACATTTGATCATGTGACCTTTATTATCTCAACTAACGTAATTTATGGCCCAACTAAATTAAAGTAGTTTGAAGGCATAACATGGAAATACTCATACTTTTACCATGAGTATCAGTTTTAAGGGTTTTAATTGAAACATGATGTAGACTATGTAGATAATAGCATTTTTATTGTTTATTTCAAATTGTAACTTGAGAATTTTAAGGATTGAAGAATATTTCCAAGTATAACAGAAAATTATATACTCTTGGGTTCAGAAATTATTATTTAAGCAAAATAGTGCAGTATAAAAAGCCTGACTAATCAGAAACACAAGGACCACAGTAAGTGTACATAACTCCCCCAAACAGTGGTAGTGTAGACTGTTCATTTAATTAAAGGTATGTATAAACACTGCAGTTACTTAGGAGACATGATAAAACAACAACAACAACAACAACAACAAAACTAACTACCATGTGGGTCTTGATAAGGTAGAAAGTAGTCATAAATTTAAATTTGATATATTATGAACTTTAATATGGCCGCTTGTTTAGAAAGGCTATTAATACTTGGCCATACAGCAGCATATTTGGAGAATAAAATTCTACTCAAGGTTTCATAATGTCTTTTCGGCTCTACCTAATTGTAGTATCTCCGTTACTATTTGCCTAACTTTTGTCCCTTTGTGACTTTAAGGGTATATTTTCATCCTATATTTTTCTCTAGGCATCCACAAGGACAAAGATAAACCTCCCAGCTTCTCTGTTGTCCTTGAGACGTTGAGGCGTACCTTGACAGATTACCAGAACAAGCTGGAAGATGCATCTAATGAGGTAACACTTGCACTGTTTGGCTGCACACATATAGCCTTCGGCCTGTACCAGTATGTATTCCTTGCTTGTTACAAAGGTCAAAAAGATTGGGAATGTTGAACTGACAGCTTCACAGATACAAAAAATAATACATTATCTTTCACTGTTCTTTCTTTAAGTGTGGCCTAAAGTCATGTCTCACTTACGTTTTTGTAACTCTTCAGTCACACTATTGTTTTCAAAATTATAAAGACTCTATCACTTCTTGATCTTCATAATTTATCTGTCTTAATGAAAACACTATGCAAGTAGTTTAAGTTAATATGTACTGTATTTAAATGTTAATGTGTTTTTACAACGTTTGGTATAGCTACTGGAAATTTAGGTTTTGTCAGTGTTTTAGGTTAAGATTTCTACAAACTGTGGAAGTCTTAATAAAAAAGAGAGAAATTAGTTTTCATTCTCTAAAGGGAGTAAAGTGTTGTTAGAAGTTTTTAAAAAACAAATATCTGTTTGATGTAGCCTGGGAGCTTTTAGTTTGCTGATTGAAAAAGCTCATGCTTCTATTTATCATCTCATTTGTATTGTTTAATGTGTGGGTTGATAATTTTCTTGGGTATTAAAATGTTTTATGAATTTGTGCTTTAAAAATTGAAGAGTTTGTCTAGTTACATCTTGTCAAATTAGCATATGAAGTAATTACATTAAATACAATTAGCAAAGCAACAAACAGATTGTTAGAGTCAAAGACAAGTCACGTAGCAAGGAATTTGGAGTTTATCTTTGTGTTTATCTCTTTCTTTCATATAATATAAACACCACAAAACAGTTACATTTCACATTTCAGATGCGGCTTATTTTATTTTAGCTTGCTAAGATGAACAAAGAAGGAAAAGTGAGTCTTCTTAATACCCTCGGTAATTGTTCAAAAGGCATAAAAGAAAATGACCATCGAAATAATTAAATTTCTATGAAGAACAAATATTATGAAGTCTTTCCCAGTGAGACAAGACAACCTGTATTGTTAGTAGTTTATGAAACTCTTCTGAGGCCTAGGTCTGGAAGCTGCAGGGTAACTAGGAACATATTACCCACAGCGAATTGTTATTTGGGAGGATGAATGTCACATGATCCTCAGCACAGTTGAAAAGTCGACTCAGCAGGCTTTGGCTTAGTAATGCGCTTTGTTGTGAACCAGTGCCAGAGACAGCAGTGGGGAGACCAAGGGGGTGGCTGCAAAGAAAGCAAAAAGAGCAGTCTGACAGAAAGAAGAATGAACTGTCAAAGAAAATAAATCACAAGCGGTGCAGGACCAACTGATGACCTGCCACAAGCCTTCCCAGTAGGACTGCATGTGACCGACCCTGAAGTTGTCATATGGAGTGAGAGACCAGTGAATACCCTCATGATGTATAGAAAGAACAGTCTTCTGCTCTGTTCTCTTTTCTTTACTTGTAGATGCCCCTGCTTCTGGCATTTTGGTCCAGTAGGATTTTAAGAATAAAGTTGTATTTGTTTACAACAAGAATGAAATCCTTTATCTGAATGTGTGGTAAAAATACAGTAACATCAGTGATATTTTAAGCTTGAATGCTTTCTTTTCTTTTTAGCTATGTGAACTTGTGACAGAAGCTATATAGTATTTAACCAAAAGAAATAATTTTTTGAAGACTCTTAATTACTATTGAAAAATTTATATTTAAGTAATTGCATAAAAAGCACTTAAAGATTAACTTTTGAGGTACTCTCCTTGAAAAATGTAAAAAAGTTACTTACATTTTCTTTCATCAGCTAAACAGCATGAACGATGCTAGGGAAAAGGCATGTAATGAACTTGATTCTACGAAACAGAAGATAGACTCTCACACTAAAAATATAAAGGTATTATTTAGAATAACTTTTACCTTTTGTATTAAGAAACAAATGTAGTTATCTAGGGAATATTTTAAAGTAGAGATATTGAGGTACCTGAAAATATATATTTGTATTTTTTAAACTATGTATGGATAGAATTTTAATTTTTTCTTGTTGATTAAGAGTAACAAGAATGTTTTTTTCATTTAAAAAATTAAAACTTGATTGGAAATTGTTTTGGTTGAAGGAAAATTTGTTTCCTAGATTCAATAATAATACCTTATAAGATTCAAATAATTATTTAAGATGAAATGTCCAGCCTTAGGTACATATTAAACATATTTTGCATAAGCACATCCGTATTTGGAGTCAGTTTTCATCATTTTAGGGTGGAGCCATTGTTTTCAGTACATCGTGTCTGTTAATGGGCTGAGACCACACCTGGCTAAGGCCCAGGACTATAGTTTATTTTAGTTTCTGTGCTGGTTTTATGTACTACATCTTTGCAAAATTATACTGAGTCAGCTCTCAGAAGTTTCTCAGTATTGCTGGAATTTTATTTTGTTGTTTCATGTTGGGTTTGTCATGGACACACTTCAATAGAATTTGTTAGGTTTAAGGAATAAACAGTTCAGCAGAACTTTGTGCCACATATTTGAGATTTCTATAAGTGGTTGGCATGTCATTGGAAAGTAAATGTGCTTATATTAAATGTAAGATATTTATTTTAAAATATTTAAAAAATTTTGAGCTACAACATTATTTTAAAAAAATAGGTTGAAAGGAAACTGCCTTGAAAGAACTTTTTGGAATAAGTCATCATATTAACATTTTATATAAATGTTTAAACATAACAAATGTTCTAATTTTTGAGCTAAGATATTATATTTAGAAAATACATTCAGTAAAATATTTTAATGTAAACAGATGCTTTCCTGCCTTTGCGATTCTTTCATTGTAAAGCTTTGAAAATTTTCAATATGTATTTTATACTAGTGTCCCCTCACCCCTTGTTGGCTGGCCTTTCTACAATCTCTTTATTTGGTATCTATGACAGGAACTTCAGGATAAACTGGCTGATGTCAATAAAGAGTTAAGTCATTTACGCACTAAATGTGCAGACCGAGAGGCTTTAATCAGCACTTTAAAAGTGGAACTACAAAATGTGCTGCACTGTTGGGAGAAAGAAAAGGCTCAAGCAGCCCAGTCTGAAAGTGAACTGCAGAAGCTTTCCCAGGCTTTCCATAAGGATGCTGAGGTATTACCTGAGACTCAATGACTGTCAGGAAAGGCCTTTCACTAATCTCAGTGTTATACATCAAGTGACTATTTTTACTTATATTTAATTAAGAAAATTGTTCTGAGCAGAGTATTTTGAAATGTTCGTGACAGCTGCAAAATCGCTCACTTCATTACTCTTGTGTCATTCTCTCTTGTGAGAGAAGTACTATAACTTGCACAACTCATTTTCTTGATTATCGTTTGTACAACTATCTTTTTTGACTTTTAGAACATTGTAACTCAAGTAACTATGCTCCTAACAGTCCTTTCAAGGTTTGCCTGTTTGCCAATGACAAAATTATTTTTTATTTCAGTAGCTTGGTAGATTGATATGGTGGAAAGAATAAGTATTTTATAATCAGATAGACCTGAACTTGGATCCTGATACTTCTGTTTATAAATGGTTTGGCTGTGGACAAGCTATACAACTTAGCCTCTCCACATCTTAGTTTTCTTATTTATTTTTTTTCTTTTTTGAGACAAAGTCTTGCTCTGTCGCCCAGGCTGGAGTGCAGTGGCGTGATCTGGGCTCATTGCAACCTCCACCTCCCAGGTTCAAGCGATTCTCCTGCCTCAGCCTCCTAAGTAGCTGAGATTACAGGTGTCCACCGCCGTGCCTGGCTAATTTTTGTATTTTTAGTAGAGATGGGGTTTCACCATGTTGGCCAGGCTGTTCTCGAACTCCTGACCTCAGGTGATCTGCCCACCTCGGCCTCCCCTCCTAAAGTACTGGGATTACAGGCCTGAGCCACTGTGCCTGGCCTAGTTTCCTTATTTGTAAAACAGTAATAATATCTACTTTAACAGATAGCCTCCTTACTCTGTATGATTATAGGATGTTAATAAAATTTAGAAAAATAAAAGTCCCATAAAATTAAAACTTTTCATTTAGACCCCCTGGAGAGTTGCCTATCCATTTGTGTTTATTAATGGCTTATAAAAATATTATGACACAAATTTCATATTTCGTATGAGCCTGTATGAATGGAATTATCTTCTAGTTCTTTTTACCCTATGGATTATAGAGCTAGTCTAGCTAGTGGAACTGGTTTATCTAAGTCATCCTGCATATTGAGTTCATTACTCCAACAAATATGAACATGAATGCCAAGAGAGTAAAAAGGAAACATTCTTTCCACTCTTTTTACAGTCTGGGATTTAAATTGTGTCCACATGAAGGGGTTGGAATTGCTCTACACATCAGATAATGATTAAAGTAAAGGAAACTAGAAGCCTGACTGTATTGTAAAGTCAGCATGTCTACAGCACTGTGGTTGGGTTCAACATGTGTGAATTGATTTTGGATTTTGGAGTCTCTTTTCATGCCAAATGGATGATTATCATGCTTGGTTTATCACAGCCCAAGCAAAAAGGACATAATAGCGACACAATGAATTATCCTTAAGGATGAACTTCCTTGAGAACGAATGTGATCGGTAGGCAAAACACAGGAGGAAGATTTTTATGTATTTGTTAAGTTATATTTAATAAGACTTTAAAACATTTTGACCTAGTTAAAAAATGCGAAAGTCATCATTAACTGCTTATGAAAAGGCATAGCATATTTGTGAAAAAATCTGATCTCTTAAATTTGTTGTTGTAACTACATTTTAAAATTTTTTGTTTTTTAAATTATTGCTTTTGGAAAAAAAGTAAGGTGGCATACATAGTGAACTAAAGATTTACATTTTGATATTTGTAAGAAAATATTCTCTATAATTTCTAATTATAAAACTTTTGCATATGCTATATTCAGTTTTTAAAAAATGTATAATAGACTTTCTAAATTTTCTTTTTAAATTTATCCCTTTTAAAAGTTTCTTCCTGCTGATCTATTAAAAAATCTTGAGGGAACTTTTTTATCTATATAAAATAAAAGTATTCATTTTGCAGCTTCACAGTTACCTTGTCTTTGAGTTCCATGCTTTGGGACTTTATAGATGAAACACCTTATAAAGAGTGCTGTTTGACATTATAGTAAATAAACCCTCCTCATATGTTCAAATGTGATCTGCTTTATATGAATTCTGCAGCATAGTGTTTCTAAGTCATTCAGCAATGGATAATTTAATTACTGAAGTGGTAATATAGTTTTAAAGGACTTTTAAAAAACATATTTCTAATTGGACATTTTCAAAAGTATGTCTTAAGCAGCTATATCCATTTTTTTTTGCTGTTACTTTATAATATTTAAACACCTACAAATGCCCAGTGTGCCAAATACTATATGAACTTATAAGTGGGGAAAACAAATGAGCCCATCTTCCATATCTTTCATATCACTATCTGCTTTGCCTAAGGGGCTTGGGATAGATTTCCTATAAGTAGTAAGTAAACTGGAATCTCTGGAGGAAGAAGAAAGGTGAGTAATTGTGTCCATGTAAAGTACAGATATTGGTATAACTTTTTTTCATCAGAGTTGAATAACACTATTTTTTTCTGTATTGTTTTTTGACAAGTAGTATCTATTTTGGCAAATGTAAATATTAAATTATAGAATTACTATACTGAGTTACAGTTAGATAGGCTGATAAACAATGAGTCCAATCCAGACACTTCGTGTGATAGCTAAGGAAACTTAGGCCTGAACAGGTGTTTACTCAAATCACAACCTCATCAGTAGCAGAGCTGGGAATGAATCTTGGTCTTCTGGCTTCTAGACTCAGATTTTGATTTTGAATACCAAGTGTAAGCAGTTCCAAATGTTTTATCTGGTGCTTAGTTTTGAATATAAAAAAGTCATTAAAATATTCTGAGACTTGAGTATTACAATTTTCTTTTCAGGTTTTTGAAATTAACTCTTCACCATTTGTATTATGTATTTTACTTCTTACAATGTTTATATACAGCAAATAATTTTTCTTTTTTTTTTTCCTGCAGGAGAAGCTAACCTTTCTTCACACCTTGTATCAGCACTTGGTAGCAGGCTGTGTGCTCATAAAACAACCAGAAGGCATGCTGGATAAATTCTCTTGGTCTGAGCTTTGTGCAGTCTTACAGGAGAATGTTGATGCCCTGATTGCAGACCTCAACAGGGCTAATGAGAAGGTAACTGTCCTCAGGCACCAGATACCTCTATTAAATTCAGTGACATTTGTCCACATCACAGTATCATTAAGAGGGGCTGACATTCATCTTATTTCAAAAAGAATTTGGATGTTAATAATTCAATACCATTAATTATGGCTTGTCTACAACTCAGTTTGATGCCATTGCTGTGGGCATGTAAATGTGACTGAAGTCTGTATGAAGTCTCTAAGCTCCACTTTCTGTGCAGGACATGCTAATACTACTAGCCAGTATTAGCCACAGGGACCTAATTAAAAGAAAATAAATTAATCTTACTGATGAAGCAATTCAAAGAACTTAGTCATTTACATTAATAAACCAACTCTTTATGTTAGCATAAAATAGAAACAGGATACAGTTATTCAAAAACATGATCTTAAAATTCTTTACTTAGGAAATATAAGGTGTTATTTTTAAAAGCACTTAAACATTTTAAATTATATGCTTATGATTTGCTTCTCAAAATACAACAAAGTGTGTATTAGAAAACTCGTTCCGTGCTTTAGAATGCAAAAAGTGTATTTTATAGGAGAATGTAGTAGACCTTTATGGTAACATTACTATCTCACAAGTCTGGGAAATCAGTCTCCAGCAAATATTTAAAAACCTGCTTTTGGTTATAGAAAATTACAGTGGCTTAGCAGATCAACATATACCCCCATTGAAGACATTGGTTCTGATCCTGGGTCTATTGAACGTGGTCAGTACTGTGTTTATGTGGTTTAGTTTCCAGGTCTTAGTTGCAATGACATTTGCTTTTAAGGAACAAGAAGAGAAAAACTGTCCTGTAAGTTAAAAAAAATTCTGTTGAAGTAATAAAACAGCATATTGACCTAATTTCAGGGTGATTTTTTTATTATTGAGCATTTTATCTTGGTCCTATTGACAAACACAACCATAGACACTGAGATATAGGGCTAAGAAATGAGGGCATAAATTGTGAGAGGCACAGATGCTATTCATGATTGTGAATGTGTACATAATGGATTTGAAAATTGAAGATAATTAAAATGAATGTATTTTAACCCTATGAGATGGTATTATATTTTTAATAGTTTTCATTGTTTCAAAACATCCTTAATAGTCATACATTTTAGAAAATGATGATTTTCTTTCCAGTGTTTGAATATGAAACAAAAAATGGTTAGAACATTCTGCTTTATTTTATGCAAACTGCTTGCAGATTTTTAAATCTTTGCTTTCTTTCCCGCTGAGATATTTGAATAGTTTGAGCCTTGGTTCCAGAAGTAACAGTATCTTTCTCAATGTCAATCAAATTAATTATAGAATAAGTAACTTCATTAGAAAGAGAAGATGAAAAATTTGCCATCTAAGTATACAAATAACACAATTTTCTGCTAATGTATGGCAGTTTACCCTGCTATTTTCTTTTTTAAAATTTATTTACATTCTATGTTAAAATTTTTATATGATCTTAAGGAATAAAATATAGTAGGACATTTTGGGTGTTTTATTAGGGGAGACGACACAAAGAAATAGCTTGTGAGCATATTTCCTTCTCTGTTGCATCTCCCCATATAGATAAGCCATCTAGAGTATATCTGTAAAAACAAGTCTGACACGATGAGAGAGCTTCAGCAGACTCAGGAAGACACCTTTACCAAAGTGGCAGAACAGATCAAAGCCCAAGAGAGCTGCTGGCACAAACAAAAGAAGGAACTAGAGCTGCAGTATTCTGAACTCCTCCTGGAGGTGCAGAAGAGGGCACAGGTATGCTACTTTTACAAAGGGCTTAAAAATGGGTTACTCAGTGTAGCCATTAGGAACGTTTTTTTTTTCTAATAGCAATGCTAAATCGGTTTAAACTTCTTAAGAACTTCATAGAACTTGTTTAGATGCACATATGTATGTTTAGATACACACACGTGTGTATGTATGGGTGTGTATATTAAGGATTGTCTTTCATGTAAGTTTGGAAATATATGGGTTTCTGATTAAAATATCCCAAAATGCATTGATCAGTTAATTAAATGCTAAAATTATATTTCCTTTATTTATTTTTAAAATAAAAGATTAAAGTATTTGGTAACATATTGTCAGTTTTAGTGTAGGTATTCCTTTATCCAGTTTACTCCATTTGTGCAGGTTCCTATGTGAACCATCATTTAAATTTATTTGGGTTAAAATCTCTTATGCCTACTTGCATTATGTAAGAACTAGTGTTATCGTTGTAGGCCATGTAGCAAAAGTAATTCACTATGAGTTGTATTATGTATTATATCTTGATTGAGAGTAGAAGTTATGGGTTGTTAACATAACCATGTATTTTTCTACACAAATTATCATCAAAATTATTTATATTGTTAACTGTTATCTTCACGTAATCAGGAGTAATATGATGATAGGGTATAATTTTTTGGCATTGAATTTATTAATAGGTCACTTTTGTTCCTAAGTTAGGATACTTACGAACCAGAAGGTTGTATATTCTTCCCATGGTTGATTCAGTATTTAGCCTCTTTATTTGATCCATTCGTGCTTGGCAAGTCTAATTAAAAATAACCAAACTATATAAATATATATACATACACATATATAAATACAATTATTATTGTTATTATCATATTAAATCGGGCCATTCTGCATCCCCAGATTTAAAGGTTCTGTATGAACTTATGCCTTTCTATATGAATTTGAATGAATCAACAAATGTACCATCTAAAAGTAGTAATTTTTTCATTGTATGCAGACTACTATATTATATGCTCTGCATTTTCTAGTATTGAAGTAAAAGACCTAAACAATTTATTTTAATTTTGTAGAGGTAGCACTGATATATAGTGACATGCACAGATCTTAAGTGTATAATTTGATGTTTTTAAAAAGTATTTATTTGATATGTAATATTTGTACATATTTATGGGGTACATGTGATATTTTAATATATGCATAGAATGTGTAATGCTCAAGCCAGAGTAAGATATCTATCACCTTGAGCATTTATCATTTCTTTGTGTTGGGAACATTTCAAATTTTCTCTTCTTGCTATTGTGAAATATACAATATATTGTTGTTAATAAAGTCACCTTACTGTGCTTTTGAACACTAGACCTTATTCCTTCTAACTGTATAATTGTACCCTTTAACCTACCTCTCTCCATCCCTTTCCTCCCCCAACACACCCTTCCTAGACTATGGTAACTACAATTTGATGTTTTGATCAACGTAAACACCCATGTGATCATTAGTCCATTTAAGACTTCAAACATTTTCATTACCCTAGAATGTTCTCGTGTTCTCTCTTCCAGTCAGTTTTATGCCTTATAGACAACTATTGTTCTGATGCCTGTCATCGTAGATTAGTTTTCACCTGTTCTTGAATTTCATGTAAGTGGAATCATTCAGTAGTCTGGTGTTTGACTAATTTCACTCAATATTAATGTTCTGAGCATAATGTCATTTATGTTGTTGTACGTATCAGTACTTCATTCTTCTTTATGGTCACATAGCATTCCATTTTATCACAGCACCCCTATTTGATGGATTGTGTGTTGATGGATATTTAGTTGTTTCTGTTTTTTAGATATTATAGATAAAATTGCCACAAACATTATTGTACAAGTCTTTTGTCAACATATGGTTTTATTTCTCTTGGTTAATTACTGAAGTGCAGTTGCCAGGTCATAGGATATATGTGTATTCGTAAGAAACTGTCAAAAGTTTCTAAAAACAGCTTGTGCCATTTTTTATTTCCACCAGCAAAATATGTAAGTTTCCATTGTTCTACATCCTCTGCAGCGCTTAGTATTGTCAGTCTTTTAAATTTTAGTCAATATAGTGGTTTTAAAATCGTGTTTCATTGTGGTTTAAAGTAACATTTTTTTGGTGATTCATGATGCTGAGCACCTTTCATATACTTATTGGCTATTCACATATCTTCGTTTGTAAAGTGTCTCTTCTACTGTTTTCTCATGTAAAAAATAGAGATATTTGTGTTTTTATTATTGATTTCTAAGCATTCTTTATATATCCTGGATGCATATCCTTTGTCATGTATATGCATCGCAATATTTTCTCTGAATCTCATGCTTCCCTTTTCAGTTGTTTCTTTTGATGATCATATAAGTTTTAAAATTGTGATGAAGTCCAACTTATAAATCTGTTTCTCTTTTGGCTATTTATTTATATATGTGAAATGATTTTTCCTTACCTCAAGGTTGGGAAGATAATCTCTTGTTTCTTCTAGAAGTTTCATAGTTTTAGCTTTTACGTCTAAGTTTGTGATTCTTTTCAAATTAATTTTTGTGTGTGATGTTAGGTAGAGTTTCATTTTTCCCCCTTCATTTATTGTTCCCACATCACTTGTTCAGCACTTTCCTAGCTGAATAGCCTTGGTACCTTTGTGAAAAAACAGTTGGCCGTACTTAGAAACCACAGACTCGTCCATCTATATAGTTTTGCCCTCTCCAGAATGTCATATGAATGGAATCATACAGTATATAGCCTTTTGGGTCTGGTTACTTTTACTTAGCAAAATATATTTGAGATTCAGTCACATTGTTGCATGTATCAGTAGTGCATTCCTTTTTACTGCTTAATAATGTCCCATTGTATGGCTGTAAAATTTTATCCAAATACTTGCTGATGGGCCTTTGGATTGCCTTTTTTTTTCTTTTTTTTTGGTAATTATAAGTAAAGATGCTTTAAACATCCATGAAAAGGTTTTTGTGTGATCATAAATTTTCATTTATCTTGGGTAAATACTTACGAGTTTGATTTCCAGATTATATGGTAAGTGTATATTTACATGGTTATATGGTAAGTGTAACTCAAGCAACTATTAAATTGTTTTTCAAAGTGACTGTATCATTTTGCATTCTCACTAGCAATGTAAGAGATTTCCAGTTGCTCTGCACCTGTGCCAGTGTATGGCTTCATCGTTTTTTTCTTTTGAATTGTATCCGTTATAATAAGTGTGTAGTGCCATGTCATTGTGATTTCTATTTACATTTTCCCTACTGCCTAGTAAATTAATCATTTATTTATATGTTTATTTGCTATTTGTATATCTTTTCTGGTGAATTATCTTTTCAGATATTTTGCTCAGTTTTTAATTGGATTGTGTGTTTTCTTATCGTCAAAGTTTGAGAGTTATTTACATATCGCATATTCAAGTCATTTGTCAGATATGTGATTTGTAAATATTTTCTACTGTTTTGTTAGCAGTACTTTTGCAAAGCAAACGTTTCAAATTTTGATGACCCACTTATCAGTTTTTTTTATGGATTATACTTTTGATGTTACATGTAGGAACTCTTTGACTAAGATTATAGGCACCAAGATTTTCTCCATTTTTTTTTTCTATATGTTTTATAGTTTTAGGTTTTACATCTAGGTCTATGATCAATTTTGAGTTAGTTTTTGTAAAGGTTTGAGGTATGGATTAAGGTCAGTTTTTTTTTTTTTCATATTCATGTCCATTCCAGTACCATTTATTGAAATCACTGTCCTTTACTGAATTGCCGTTGCACTTTTATCAAAAATCAGTTCACGTTTGTGTCAATCTACCTCTAGACTTTCTTGTCTATTCCAGTTATTTATGTGTCTAATTCTTTTTTTTCAATACTATACTGATTTAATCACTCTAACCTTTTACTAAGTCTTAAAATCAGGTAGTGTGAGTCTTCCAACTTCTTTTTTCATCAATGTCCTGAACTGTTTGAAATCTACAAGAAGGCATAGCAATTCACTTTTTTCTCTTTTCAAAAATAAAATAAAATAAAATAAATTGGCGTATATTCTGTATTGTTTACCTACATATTTGCATTTTTATCAAATATAATTGAATATACTGCAGCAATTTATTTTGGTATTATATTTGATAAGCTGTTATTATAATACATATTATAGGACCTGTAAATTTTATTTTAGGAAATTTTATGATTAATTCTATATTTTTTACCCCCAAGAGTGCAATGCAAATAAAAAAATTTCATTTTACATTACTTAATACATTTTCAAAAATTACGTTGATAAGGACACGAGGGGGAAAATATCCCCGGTTGTTATATAGGATTGTGAGTTATAGAGGATGTTTGGTGTCATGAGCATAACCCTCAGTACGTTCCATCTGCTGGGAAATAAATAACTTATTCTTAGAGTCTTATGTTTAATGTTTGGCCATTGTAAAGAAGTGATTAGTAAAAGACACTAAATTAAAGTAAAAAACAATATTTGGATTTGATTGATTTTATATGAAAAAATGTAAAAGATGTTAGAAAAGTAATGTTTGTAAGAATCTAATATTTCTAAGACTTTTTTAATGTCTAAGCTTTAAAACAATTAGTGTAAATGCTACTAGAAAAATGAAATTTGCAGAGAATGCAGCCTGATTTTACTATCACAGCATGTTTTTAGTATTGGGTAAAGTTTGCTAGCCACATGTTGGGTAGTTCTTGAATTTAAATACGTTGGAGCCATCATGTAAATATATCTCAAGTGTCTATGCCTACTAAAGTATCTGGGCCCAGTGCCACATACCATTCTATTTACTAACTTTGCTTTTGTAATCTTAGTATTTATGTTCTTGTTTCTTTTCTGTTTGAAAAAGATAGTTATTGGAACAAGAACTTCCTTTCTAGAAGTAAAGATTTTTAATGTCAAGTAAGAGTTACCCTTGATGTAATGTTTATTGTAAACACTTTAGATTTATTTGACATTTTAGTAAAAATCAAGTGAGTTTAGAATGGAGAACAAAACTCAGGGAAATTCAAGTTCGTCATGCTATGTTGCATTTTTATTCCTCTTTTACCATGGTATTGAGAGTGTATTTGGCAAGAAACCCAGGTGAGTCATAAAGTGTTAGTAGGTGTTGAAACTTTTTCTTCATAATTGAACTCCAAGAATATTCAGAGATAAAGTGGAGCTTACTGATATTGTTGGAGGTGATAATTCCTGAAGGTATACATGCCAGCCTGCAATGATTCAGAGAGTTAGATATAATCACGTGTACACTATGTTCTGATAGACTGTGAGTCCACGGGAATGGATACCTCTAATGAAATTTTGAAAGATACTTCTGACTACTTTTCAAATAATTGCTTTAGAAATTGTTTTTGTTAATTACAATATTAGCAGTTGAATTTGCTTGGTGCTTGATATAATTTTCAATGCTTTTGCATATTTTGCACGTCTTTTCTTTTTCTTTTTTTTTTTTTGAGATGGAGTCTTGCCCGGTGACCCAGGCTGGAGTGCAATGGCACTGATCTCGGCTCACTGCAACTTCCGCCTCCTGGATTCAGACGATTCTCCTGCCTCAGCCTCCTGAGTAGCTGGGATTACAGGCGCCCACCACCACGCCCAGCTAATTTTTGTATTTTCAGTAGAGACGGGGGTTTCACCATGTTGGGCAGGATGGTCTCGATCTCCTGACCTTGTGATCCTCCCGCTTTGGCCTCCCAAAGTGCTGGGATTACAGGCCTGAGCCACCGCACCCGGCCGCATATCTTTTCTTATGTAAGCCCCACCACAGGCATATGAGATAGGTCATTTAAGTATCATTTCTATTTTACAAGCGAGGAATCTAAGGTTCAGACAACTGATACTACTTACTTGTGTGGTAAGGAAGTTCTAGGGATAGGATGAGAATAAACATAACTGTATGTAAAATGTCTAGCCCATTGCTTGGCATTTAGAAATTACAAAGTGAATGTTATGGACTGTTTTAGTACCTTATTACCATCCTTATCTTCCAGTCCCTTTTGCATTATATTCTAATACTGCTTCTTTTAGAAAGATAATGCTATTTTTATATATAAAGCAGTATCTGTAAATAGGTGTAATGACATCTCAGTTTCATATTTATGGAACTCATATTCCTTTGTTTTTTTTTTCTTTTTTTTTAAAGCTAGTATCTCACTACATTGCCCAGGCTAGAGGGCAGTCATGCGATCATAGCTCACTGCAGCCTTAACCTCCCAGGCTTAAGAGATCCCCCACCTCAGCTTCCCGAGTAGTTGGGACTACAGGGCACGCCTCCATGCTCTGCTAATTTTTATATTTTTTTAGTAGAGATGGGGTTTCGCCCTGTTGTCCAGGCTGGCCTTGAACTCCTGGGCTCAAGCAATACACCTGCTTTGACTTCCCAAAGTGTTGGGATTACAGATGTGAGCCACGGTGCCCGGCTCATATTTCTTTTTCTTTCTTTCTTCCTTTTTTTTTTTTTTTGAAACAGGGTCTCACTTTGTCACCGAGGTGGAGTGCAGTGCTGCAGTCTCGACTCACGGCAGCCTTAACCTCCTGGGCTCAGGTGATCTTACCACTTCAGCCTCCTGAGTAGCTGGGACTATAGGCATGCACTACCATGCCTGGCTAATTTTTTGTATTTTTTTTTGTAGAGATGGGGTTTTGCCATGTTTTCCCAAGCCATCTGCCTGTTTTGGCCTCTGGAAGTGCTGGGATTAGAGGCGTGAACTACCGTGCCTGGCTGGAACTCACATTTTTAAGTGATTCTAGATTAACTAATGTTTAAACATGATGATGTAAGAAAAGTCTAAATAGTGCTACATTGTCAGCCACCCACAAATGGTAGTTCTCTTAATTTGTATTTCTCAGAGTTTTTTTTCTGAGAAACTGAAGTTTTAATACACTATATCTTAAAATTGCTACTGTAGATAAGAATATCAAGATAATTTTTACATAATTTAATTAATATTAATAAAAAACTATGTTATATACCAAATATATAGTACACTGTGTTTCATGCTGTGGTAGTAACAAAGAGGTATACTATATAGTTTTTTTCTCAAAAGTGTAACGTATAATTGGGGAGATACATGAAAAAGTAAATAATACAAGGTTTATCATAGGCTGTACATAATTAGTTGCCAAAAGAATGCTATAAATTTAGAAGAGGAAATGGTGAAAGTTTGAGGAGGCTTAGTAGAGGAGACTGGAGCCAACCTGGGCCCTGTTGCCAGGATCTGAAAGCACAGAAAGAAGGGAGATACGGGACACATCAGAATTTAGAGATAATATTGTTAATTTTCCAGACAGTCAGAGGTAATATCTCTTAACAATAAGCAATCCATACATCTTGCCTGTATTGACACATTTATTCCCAGTCTTCCGATAAAAAGAACTCTGTTCTTTTGAGGGTATGGTTTATCCAAAGGGTATTTTATAATTTACAGTGCTTTAGAAACAAAACAGTAAACACAGGCACATACCACTTTTGGCACATATTTTTGTTTTGTTAAATTTACGTAATGAAGATAGTGTTTTAAAATTAAATAAATAACCATTATGGGGCTTGAGAATGTGTGTGTGTATATGAAGACTAGATAATAGAATTGCTAGATCATATGATAATTCTGTGTTTAACTTTTTGAGGAACTGCCAAACTGTTTTTGAAAATGGCTGCACTATTTTACAATCCCATCAGCAATGTCTGAGAGTTTCAGTTTCCTACAGAGTATTCTTATTTTTAAACAGAGAAACATTTCCATAATAGAGAAAGCAGGTGAATTTATGTTTGTTATATTTTAAAATATTACCATAACTTAAAAAGGCAAGATATGAAACTTATAAAAATAAGACACTTTAAATGAAGTCCTTTGATGTCTATATGTCATTGAATGTCCAGTTTGCAATTTGCCCTTTTGCCAACATAAAGAGCAAGAACGCAGCGAGCAAGAGTGATACAAAAGAATTTTACTCCCTAGGGAAGTGTCTAATTTCTGGCCCAGAGTCTCAGAGTTCACAGAGTGCTGTAAGCCAGTAAGGCATCCCTCAAAGCTCATGTATTTCAGGAAGTAAGTCCGTGATTCATTAAGGAAAAAAGCTGTCCTTTCTCCCCATTATGGATGTACTTTGAATTTATTAGGGAGTAAAGGAAAACTGGTGAAATTATGTAGTATTTTTGTTATGCTATTGAATTTTGTGTAAAAGATATGCATTCTATATTTTTAGTTTTTTTCCTTCAGGATTGGAATGTTTTTGTGGGGGAATTTGAGAATATTATTTTTTGAAATTAGACACACTGAGGAGCAGGTTATTTCAGTACTAGGAATGCTTTTGTCCCATGTGAAAGCGATGTTCCTTCTGTTTATTTTAAAAATACTGGCTTTTAATCTCCTTGGGTGGAAAACGTTAGATTTTTTTTTAAAGGCAAATTTGCTCTATAGCTGTTTCCACCCTTACAATCAAACAGGCTTTGTTCTTCAAGAATAATTCACAGTAAATAATGCAATACCTCTGAAAGTAGTTCCCTATGGAAAGTCAGAATTAATTTAAACCAGAATTCTGACATGTAGATAAGTTCCAAATTACATTTGGAAATTTTGTTTTTTAAATTATATTTTTCTTTTTTCTAATCCTTTACATTGTAAAGCTTTTTTCATTAATTGGGCATTTATTCCGTGTCTATTATGGGCAAAACACTGTGCTAAGCAAAGTCAGGGATGATTTTATAAAGGGTTATTTAATTCCTTCAATATTTATTAAATATCTATAGGGTATAGAGCACTGTGACAGACACTATAGTAAATAATTCCTAACCTCTAGGAACTAGCAGTCTTGTATTTGAGGGAGAGTAGATATACACACATGAAAAAATAAGTAGTGTAGAAGTTAAATGCCTGAGTGACTTAAGTTCTCTGAACTTAAGTTCAGAGAAGGTCAAGATCAGTGTGAAGGAAAATGATAGTAAAATGAGTCATAGAATAGACAGAACCTGAAATGGGCTCTGAAGATTGTTCGTATTCGAATAGTGTTAGGGGAGATGGAAAGCAAAGGACCCGGGGGTTCTACAGAACATGTTAAATTATGAAAAGTGGTGGTGAGGCTAATGCCTGTATACTAAGGGAACAGATCATCCTCTCCTTGATCATCAGGTTGAGGACAGTGGGAGAAGGGGAAGACATGTGGAGATGTTGGTACCTGAGGGGAGAACCTTGGTTCAGTAAAGACAAAAAAGTTAGTAAGAGAATTAGATAAACCTAGCTGAAGGAGTTTGGGCAAATTGTGTAACTTCTCTTAACCTCAATTTTATTATCAGTAAAACTGTGCCAACCTCATAGTTTAGTATAAGGATTAGAAAGAATATATGTAAAGCATTTAGAACAATGCCTGCAATATGAATAAGCACTATAATATTCAAACTATTCCCATTAAAATAGAGAAATAATAGGCCTCACAGTATCCACTGAGATTTGGGTTCTAGTAGGAGTGAACTGGAAACTTTGAAATCAAATTATTTATATAATACCAATTTTTTTTTTTTTTTTTTGATAGCAAGTCTTGCTCTGTTGCCCAGACTGGAGTGCAGTGGCTCGATCTTGGCTCACTGCAGCCTCCGCCTCCCAGACTGAAGTGATTCTCCTGCCTCAGCCTCCTGAGTAACTGGGATTATAGGCACGTTCCACCACACCTGGCTAATTTTTTGTATTTTTAGTAGAGAGAGGGTTTCACCATGTTAGCCAGGATGGTCTTGATCTCCTGATCTCGTGATCCACCTGCCTCGGCCTCCCAAAGTGCTGGGATTACAGGTGTGAGCCACTGTACCTGGCCCTCCAATGTGTATTTTTTCATCTGTTAATTGATCTTTTCTTTTTATGCATCTGGATTTTTGGTTTTAGCAATCCTATCTTTATACCAAGATTAAGTAATTTGCCTGCATTTTCTTCTAATATTTCTGTGGTTTCATTTTTTTTATGTATAGATTTATGGTCTATTTGAAATTTACTTTTGTATAAAATGTCAGGTGTAGATCAACTTTTATATTTTTTTCCGAAAGGCCATCTAGTTATTTCACCACCATTTAGTCTGTCTTTTTCCCACTGCTTTGAATTGCTACCTTTATCACTGAAGTTTTTTTTGTGCCTAGATCTGTTTCTAGCTGTTTATTCTGTTCCATTGGTCTTTTTTTTTAATGTACAAATAACATGATTTTTAAATTAGAGGTTTTTTTGTTTGTTTGTTGAGACAGAGTCTTGCTTTGTCATCCAAGCTAGAGTGCAGTGGTGCGATCTTGGGTTGTTGCAACCTCTGCTTTTCAGGTTCATGCAGTTCTCCTGCCTCAGCCTCCCAAGTAGCGAGGATTACAGGCCTGTGCCACCGTGCCTGGCTAATGGTTTTTTTGCATTTTTAGTAGTGACAGGGTTTCACCATATCGGCCAGGTTGGTCTCAAACTCCTGATCTCAGGTGATCCACCTGCCTTGGCCTCCCAAAGTGTTGGGATTACAGGGGTGAGCCACCGTGCCCAGCCTTAATTAGAGGTTTTGTTGGTGTTTCAATATGTGGTGGGGCTGTTCCTCTCTCATTCCTCCTCTTTTTCAGGGTTAAACTCAACTTGCCTAGCTCCAGAAAAAAACTGCTTTGTTTTTTAGTGGAATTGCACTATGTTTATCAATTTACTTAGGAATAATTGAATCTTTGTGATGAGTTAGGCTGTTGAAGTTTGAAGTATTATTTTGTGTCTTTCAGCTGTATTTAAAACTTTTCCTCATATAGATTTTTTACATTTCAGGCTAAATTGATTCCTAAATTATTCTATCTTTTTTATTATGGAATTCTAAATGGAGTTTTCTCTTCCGTTATCTTCTTTTTTGTTTATATATTAAGGATATTGATATTTTAAATTGTGGTAAAATATACATGACATATAATTTACCATTTTGATCCTTTTAAAGTATATAGTTCAGTGGCATTAAGTATGTTCACAGTATTGCACAACCATCACCACTATTTAGCTCCTGAACTTTTCATCACTCTGAACAGAAACCCTGAACCCGTTAAGCAGTCACTCCTTGTTCCTTCTTCTCCTCAGCCCCTGCTGACCAAAAATGTGTTTTCTGTGTCTACAAATTTTCCTAGTCTGTGTATTTTATATAAATGGAGTCATACAAATGTGGCCTTTTGTGTCTGGTTTCTTTCTTTTAGCATAATTTTTCAATTTATGTTGTACCATGTATTAGTTCTCCATTCCTTTTTAAGGCCGAATAATATTCTGTTGTGTGGATATACCACATTTTGTTGATTCATTCTTCCCCTGTTAGGCATTTCTGTTTTTTCCTACCTTTTGGCTATTGTGAATAATGTTGCTGTGAACAAAAAGCTGTTGATTTTTTTGTGTGTTGATTTCATATATTTTAACCTTACTGACTTTTTTTTTGTTTGAATTCTGTCATTGGATCTTTTGGTATTTCTAGATTTATGATCACATGTTCTACAAGTAGAGATAGTTTTACTTCTTCTTTGCCAGTTCTTATGTCTCTACTTGCTTTTTGTTGCCTAGTTGCACTGGCTAATAACACACCAAATACAATGTTAAATACTACTGGAGATAGTGGGTATTCTTGCCTTGCTCCGGAACTTGGTAAGAATGCTTTAGGTTTTTCTCCATTATTAAGATACTGACTTTAGGATACAGTGTCTCTATCTCTACCTGTATCTACACGCACAATTTTTCTTGTAATTTTGTGTGTAATTTTTGTTGAAAACACTTCTGCCTGAGACACTGAGGTTCACTTTTATTTTCATTTACCCAAGTATTGCTAGTTTGCCTCTTACATTTTCTAGGTTTTCTGTAACTTTCTTTTTTTCCTCTAATTGAACAGATGAAATTGATTTTGAAGAGAATATGGAATTAACCTTTGTGATTTTCATTTGTTCCCCTCATCCTACTCCCAACTGCTGCAACTCTACTGCTACCCCTGGCCATCTTTATTATGTTTCTAATTCTCACATCCCTTTACTAACAATAGGACAGTTCCAGGATTTTATGGCTTCTCATACCTCTCCAGATAAAGTTAAGTTTCTTAGTGTAGCACATTAGGTACTCAGTCCTCTGTTACATGTGTACTTTCCAAATTTCCATCATTTCTCTCAGTTCTTCAGGTATTCTGAATTATTTTCATCCTTAGAGCATACTGTGCTATTTTCTGGCTCTTCCTTTTCCACATGCGAGTCTTCCTGCTTTAATCTAGCTACAAGTCAAGTGTCAAGTTTTATTTTTCCTTAAAGTGTGCCTGCTTTAAGAGGGTTGTCGCACATCCTCTTGCAAGCAGTCTGCATAGCTACTGCTTCTCAGAGTTTCTTGCTCCTTTTAGCACTCCCTGTGGGACACCACTTGCTTTACTAGTGGTCTTTGTGTGGAGTTCTGGGACATAGTCCCATTGATAGAATATGGCTACCAAAGTTTGTTTTAGTGCCCTTTTGTATTCCTCTGGCAACCTGGAATGTCTCTATCATAGCATTATACCACACTAGCTGATTTACTTGTCCCTTTTCCGAGTACGTGTAATTTAGTAACTAATCAATGCAATTTTTTTTTTTTTTTTTTTTTAATGGAGACAGGGTCTTGCACTGTCACCTAGGCTGGTCTCAAATTCCTGGACTAAAGAGATCCTCCCACCTTCACCCGCTTGAGTAGCAAGAACTATACACATACCACTGCACTTGGCTGATATTTTTTAATTTTTTTGTAGAGACAGGGTCTTACTCTGTTGCCCAGGTTGGTCCCAAACTCCTGCCCTCAAGCGATCCTCTCACTTTGGCCTCCAAAAGTGCTGGGATTATAGGTGTGAGCCCTTATGCCTGGCCCCAATAAATGTTTATTGAATAATAAGTGAATAGTAAAGCAAATTGGGATCTGTTATCTTCGTCGTCTTCTTTCTTCTTTTCTTTTGTCTGTCTTCTTCCTTTTTTAATTTTTTATTTTATTTTATTATTATTTTTTTTGACAGAGTCTTGCCCTGTTATCTAGCTGGAGTGCAGTGGCATGATCATGGCTCACTGCAGCCTGAACCTCCTGGATTCAATTGATTCTCTGGCCTCAGCCTCCCAAGTAGCTGTAACTATAGGTGTGCACCACTATTCCTGTCTAATTTTTAAAAATTTATTTGTGGAGATGGGGTCTTGCTATGTTGCCCAGGATGGTCTCAAACTCCTGAGCTCAAGCAGCCCTCTCGCCTCAGCCTCCCAAACACGGGGATTACAGGCGTGAGCCATTGTGCCTTGCCCTTCTTGATTTTACTCTGTCTTTCAAGATTCCTTACTGATTAGGTTAAGATTTCATAGAGAGAGCCAGTTTATTTTCTAGTGATTAATTGTGGTTCCTACAGTTAAATTTCTTTTTATTTCAAATTAAGTTTTGGATTGTAAGCACCTTGATTAGGCAAAAAGGAGCAGAGGGCTGCTGAGGCCCAGGTCACAATTAGTATTTCCTGTCACCACTGGAGATGCGCTGCGTACAGCTTTCTGTCATGAGGAGGTAAAACAGAAACTGAAATAAGTGAGTATCCCTGAGAGACAGTGCCTTCTCATGCAGTAAATGGTAGACCGTGCTATTCGTTATATCATTGATTGAACCGGTTGTTTATTTTGGTAAAAAGTAAAGTCTTTTTTACATCTAGGAACCCCTCTATTGACAGTGTCATTTCTGTTTAAAAGTAGGAATGAAGAATTAGTGAGGAGTGGAGGAAGAGAAATTATACAGAGAAAGCATATTTTTCTTTTCTAAATTTGTGTATTTATGTGTAAGTCTATAGGAAATTCGTGAAATACTCTGAAATTTATGTGTTCTACTTTACATAAAGCTTCTATGTGAGAGGATTTAAAAATCAATGTGCACATTCAAATCTAAGCTGTTTGGCTCACTGTTGCCCTATCTATCTTATTTAATATTTTGGCTGTTTTAACACATGTATCTTTTGAAGAGGAAGAAGTGGTTGTCAGCAAAAGTTTGTTTTCTTTGCGTAAAGGGAAATTAATAAAATGCCTCTTTGTTTCATGATCAAATATATTGTTTGACCTCTTCCATAGAAATTTCAAGAAATTGCTGAAAAAAATATGGAAAAATTGAACCATATTGAGAAGTCGCATGAACAGTTGGTTCTCGAAAATTTGCACTTCAAAAAACTGTTATCACAGACTCAAAGGGAACAGACATCCTTGCTGGCAGCCTGTGCATTGATGGCTGGTGCCTTATATCCCCTCTATAGCCGATCATGTGCCTTGTCTACACAGAGAGATTTTCTCCAGGAGCAGGTCAACACCTTTGAGTTGTTCAAATTGGAAATTAGAACTCTAGCCCAGGCTTTGTCAACTGTAGAGGAAAAGAAGCAAGAGGAAGCCAAGATGAAAAAGAAAACATTCAAAGGATTCATACGTATATTTCGGAAAGTTGTTATTGCAATTTTGGCAGCAAACAGACTCAAGGTTTTGGGCCAATCATGTGCCTCTCTTTTTACCTGGATGGAGAGTTTCAAAGAAGGCATAGGCATGTTAGTGTGCACAGGAGAGCCCAAAGACAAGCATAAATTTCCAAGTAAGATAATTTGTGCTTTTAAAAATATAGGTTGCATGTAAGTGAAATATACAGTGTGACTATACCTGGCTATTATGGAAAAACTTTAAAAAAATCATGTAAAATGCCAAATAATATAACATAGTCTCCATATGTATGTATATGTGTGTATGGATAAGTGAATATTTTGTATAAATTAGGCTGTGTTTTTTTGTTTTAAGCAGATTAGAATATAAGGTGACAAATATGTATAATTTGAACTTTGTCTTGTTTTATATTTGAATCCTCTGCAGTAAAGCAAAGAGTTTATACAGTGATTTTTCAGTTATGTCAATCAAAAACTGCCCTATTTCAAATTATCAGTATGATTTATTTTCAGTTTCTATGAATAAGTATGAAATGGGTTAAAAATATATTGAAGAATTGTATGAAAATGAGACAAATAAATTTTCCAGTTGTTTTTGAATGCTTAACTATTTTGAAGAAATGACTTGTTTTTATTTTTAAAAAGCAGACTATTAAGTAGTGTAAGTGAAACCAAAGAAAATTTCTTTTTTCTGTTTTTTTGGTGTCATTTACAGTTATTTGTAAATTAGGTCGAGCTAATCTAACATTTCTTAATAGATTTTTGCACAGTAGGCAATGTTCACAATAGGGTTTGATCTGTTTCTTAAATAGCTGAACACTGCTATGAATTTTAAATATAGATTTTAATAAAGTTTTGTAGAATTTTACAATGGATTTTTTCAATTTTACAGAACATCAAAAGGAGCAGTTGCGTTGTTTACAAGCGCTTAATTGGCTCACCAGTTCTGACCTTCTTGCTGCAATAATCAGTTCTATGACTGAATTACAAGATGTCATTGGTAAAACAGGTATGGTTCCTTCTTTTATGTCCTTGCAAAATACATTTAAGAACAAATGTCCAGAAATTCTTTATTGCACAAATTCTAATAAACCGTATAGGGAGAAAATAAATTTATTTTTATCTTTATTTTATTCAGTCACGGAGAGATTAATTCTGTACTTAATGATGTAAATTAATATAAATTTTGTCTTTATGGGGAAATGACTTTTCTTGGTGAATGTATCCACCTTATTTTTTTTTCTTTCCGTTTTTCCTATGGAAAGCTCATCATTAGCTTTTTATTAAGTAATACTGGCAATGTTCTTTCATATGTTTTGGCCTTGTTTCACTTCTACTTGTGGCTGTAAATTTCATAAGCTTGAGTAATGTGAGAGCCAGTAGAAAATTTTTCTCTCTCTCTTTGTGATTTTTTTAACTTTTTCTAGTGTATTTTAGATACAATTAATTTGGATAGTCTGCTCCTTCCTACCTGGTGTGGAACCACCTATTATCAGCGATTTACAAAGGTTTAAAATGCAAGTTTTTAAAAATGATTCAGATTGCATGATATTTTGTCTGACAGGTTCAATGAAAACTAATTGGACTAATTATGGTCATTTCAGACACATTAGTTGTTAAAATTGTGTAATGGACTTGTTAAGGTTTGCCTGTTTAATGAAATGTAAGCCTGGATGTAATGATAATTTGGGATTTAATTAGACATTTCCACTGTGCAAATATAGATCATACATTGTGATTTCAAATATGTAAACCTAGACTTTTGTAGTAGGAAACTTAAAGATTATTTTTAAGTTATGGCCATTGATGTTGGTAAGCAATGTGCATATTTAATGTGTTGGCAGAACCTCAAGATACTGGGTTTGGAGTCTGAAATAAAATTCTGAACTAAATATATTTTAAGAATTTTGGTATTATAACTTTAAAGCAGAACTGGACATTCTTGAAAGAGCTTAGAAATAGTTTTAGATTTGGTTTAAGAAACAGGTGATTTGAGTGCTTCCAAGATGGCCAAATAGGAACAGCTCCAGTATGCAACTCTAGCAAGATCTATGCAGAAGATGGGTGATTTCTGCGTTTCCAACTGAGGTACCTTGTTCATCTCATTCAGACTGGTTGGACAGTGAGTACAGCCCACGGAGGGTGAGCTGAAGCAGGGCGGGGCGTCACCTCATCCGGGAAGTGCAAGGGGTCGGGGGATTTCCCTTTCCTAGCCAAGGGAAGCTGTGAGAGACTGTACTGGCAGGAATGGTACACTTCCGCTCAAATACTCCGCTTTTTCCACAATCTTCACAACTGGCAGGCCAGGAGATTCTCTCCAGTGCCTGGCTCGGCGGGTCCCATGCCCATGGAGCCCAGCAATCTAAGATCCATTGACTTGAAATCCTTGTTGCTAGCGCAGCAGTCTGTGAACGACCTGGGATGCTGGAGCTTGGTGGGAGGAGGGGCGTCCACCATTGCTGAGGCTTGAGTAGGTGGTTTTATGCTCACAGTGTAAACAAAGCTGCTGGGAAGTGTGAACTGGGCGGAGCCCACCGCAGCTCGCCAGGACTGACTGCCTCTGTAGATTCCAGCTCTGTGGACATGGCATATCTGATCAAAAGGCAGCAGCCCTAGTCAGGGACTTATAGATAAAAACCGTCATTTTCCTGGGACAAAGCCCGTGGGGGAAGGGGCAGCTGTGGGCACAGCTTCTGCAGACTTAAACGTCCCTGCGTGACAGCTCTGAAGAGAGCAGTGGTTCTCCCAGCACATTTGAGCTCTAATAATAGGCAGACTGCCTCCTCAAGTGGGTCCATGACCACCGCGTAGCCTGACTGGGAGACACCTCCCAGCAGGGGCTGACGGACAACTCTTACAGGAGAACTCTGGCTGGCATCTGGCAGGTGCCCCTCTGGGATGATGCTTCCAGAGGAAGGATAAGGCAGCAATACTTGCTGTTTTATAGCCTCCACTGCTGATACCCAGGCAGACAGGGTCTGGACTGGACGTCTGGCAAACTCCACCAGATCTGAGATTGAGGTGCCCATTAGAAGGAAAATTAACAAACAGAAAGGAATAGCTTCAACATCAACAAAAAGGACATCCACACCAAAACCCCATCCATAAGTCACCAACATCAAAGACCAAAGGTAGAGAAAACCACAAAGATGGGGAGAAACCAGAGCAGAAAGGCTGAAAATTCCCAAAACCAGAACACGTCTTCTCCGAAAGATCACAACTCCTCGCCAGCAGGGGAACAAAATTGGATGGAGAATGACTTGGACGAGTTGACAGATGTAGGGTTCCGAAGATGAGTAATAACAAACTTCTTCGAGCTAAAGGAGAATGTTCTAACCCATTGCAAGGAAGCTAAAAATCTTGAAAAAAGGTTAAAGGAGTGCTAACTAGAATAACCAGTGTAGAGAAGAACATAAATGACCTGATGCAGTTAAAAAACACAGCATGAGAAATTCATGAAGCATACACAAGCTTCAATAGCCAATTTGATCAAGCGGAAGAAAGGATATCCATGATTGAAGATCAAATTAATGAAATAAAATGAGAAGACAAGATTAGAGAAAAAAGAGTAAAACAAATGAACAAAGCCTCCAAGAAATATGGGACTGTGTGAAAAGACCAAATCTACGTTTGATTGGTGTACCTGAAAGTGATGAGGAGAGTGGAATGAACTTAGAAAACACTCTTCAGGATATTATCCAGGAGAACTTCCCCAACCTAGCAAGGCAGGCCAACATTCAAATTCAGGAAGTACAGAGAACACTACAAAGATACTCCTTGAGAAGAGCAACCCCAAGACACATAATTCTCAGATTCGCCAATGTTGAAGTAAAGGAAAAAATGTTAAGGGCAGCCAGAGAGAAAGGTTGGGTTACCCACAAAGGGAAGCCCATCAGACTAACAGCGGATCTCTTGGCAGAAACCTTACAGCCGGAAGAGAGTGGGAGGCCAATGTTCAACATTCTTAAAGAAAATAATTTTCAACTCAGAATTTCATATACAGCCAAACTAAGCTTCTTAAATGAAGGAGAAATAAAATCCTTTACAGACATGCAAATGCTGAGAGATTTTGTCACCAACAGGTCTGCCTTACAAGAGCTCCTGAAGGAAGCACTAAACATGGAAAGGAAGAACAGGTACCAGCCACTGCAAAAACATGCCAAATTGTAAAGACCATCAACGCTATGAAGCAAATGCATCAACTAATGGGCAGAATAACCAGTTAGCATCATAATGACAGGATCAAATTCACACATAACAATATTAACCTTAAATGTAAATGGGTTAAATGCCTCAAGTAAAAGACACAGACTGGCAAATTGGATAAAGAGTCAAGACCCATTGGTATGCTGTATTCAGGAGAACCATTTCACATGCAAAGATGCAGATAGGCTCAAAATAAAGGGATGGAGGAAGATCTACCAAGCAAATGGCAATCAAAAAAGGCAGGGGTTGCTATCCTAGTCTCTGATAAAACAGACATTAAACCAGCAAAGATCAAAAGAGACAAAGAAGGCCATTACATAATGGTAAAGGGATCAATTCAACAAGAGCTAACTATCCTAAATATATATGCACCCAATACAGGAGCACCCAGATTCATAAAGCAAGTCCTTAGAGACCTACAAAGAGACTTAGAGTCCCACACAATAATAATAGGAGACTTTAACACTCCACTGTCAATATTAGACAGATCGAGACAGAAAATTAACAAGGATATCCAGGACTTGAACTCAGCTCTGGACCAAGCAGACCTAATAGACATCTACAGAACTCTCCAGCTCAAATCAACAGAATATATTCTTCTCAGCACCGCATCACACTTATTCTAAAATTGACCACATAATTGGAAATAAAACACTCCTCAGCAAATGTAAAAGAACTGAAATCACAACAAACTGTCTCTCAGACCACAGTGCAATCAAATTAAAACTCAGGATTAAGAAACTCACTCAAAGCCAGGTGCGGTGGCTCAAGCCTGTAATTCCAGCACTTTGGGAGGCCGAGACGGGCGGATCACGAGGTCAGGAGATTGAGACCATCCTGGCTAACACGGTGAAACCCCGTCTCTACTAAATACAAAAAACTAGCCGGGCGAGGTGGCAGGCGCCTATAGTCCCAGCTACTCGGGAGGCTGAGTCAGGAGAATGGCATAAATGGGGGAGGTGGAGCTTGCAGTGAGCTGAGATCCCGCCACTGCGCTCCAGCCTGGGCAACAGAGCGAGAATCCATCTCAAAAAAAAAAAAAAAAAAAGAAGAAACTCATTCAAAATCGCACAACTACATGGAAACTGAACAACCGGCTCCTGAATGACTACTGGGTAAATAACAAAATGAAGGCAGAAATAAAGATGTTCTTGGAAACCAATGAGAACAAAGACACAGCGTACCAGAATCTCTGGGACACATTTAAGGAAGTAAGTAGAGGGAAATTTATAGCACTAAACACCCACAAGAGAAAGCAGGAAAGATCAAAATCAGTGCCCTAACATCACAATTAAAAGAACTAGAGAAGCAAGAGCAAACAAATTCAAAGGCTAGCAGAAGGCAAGAAATAACTAAGATCAGAGCAGAACTGAAGGAGATAGAGACACAAAAAACCCTTCAAAAAATCAATGAATCCAGGAGCTGGTTTTTTGAAAAGATCAACAAAATAGACCACTAGCAAGACTAATAAGGAAGAAAAGAGAGAAGAATCAAATAGATGCAATAAAAAATGATAAAGGGAATATCACCACTGATCCCACACAAATACAAACTACCATTGGATAATACTATAAACACCTCTACAAAAATAAATTAGAAAATCTAGAACAAATGGATAAATTCCTGGACACATACACCCTCCCAAGACTAAACCAGGAAGAAGGTGAATCTCTGAATAGATCAGTAACAGGTTCTGAAATTGAGGCAATAATTAATAGCCTACCAACTGAAAAAAGCCCAGGACCAGATGGATTCACAACTGAATTCTACTAGACGTACAAAGAGGAGCTGGTACCATTCCTTCTGAAACTATTCCAATCAGTAGAAAAAGAGAGAATCCTCCCTAACTCATTTCATGAGGCCAGCATCATCCTGATACCAAAGCCTGGCAGAGATACAACAAAAAAAGAGAATTTTAGACCAATATCCCTGATGAACATCAGTGTGAAAATCCTCAATAAAATACTGGCAGACCGAATCCAGCAGCACATCAAAAAGCTTATCCACCACGATCAAGTCGGCTTCATCCCTGGGATGCAAACCTGGTTCAACATAGGCAAATTAATAAACAAAATCCATCACATAAACAGAACCAAAGACAAAAACCATATGATTATCTCAATAGATGCAGAAAAGGCCTTCGACAAAATTCAGCAGCCCTTCATGCTAAAAACTCTCAATAAACTAGGTATCGATGGAATGTGTCTCATAATAATAAGAGCTATTTATGACAAACCCACAGCCAATATCATACTGAATGGGCAAAAACTGAAAGCATTCCCTTTGAAAAGCAGCACAAGACAAGGATACCCTCTCTCACCACTCTTATTCAACATAGCATTTTAAGTTCTGGCCAGGGCAATCAGGCAAGAAAAAGAAAGGGTATTCCATTAGGAAGAGAGGAAGTCAAATTGCCTCTGTTTGCAGACGACATGTCTGTATATTTAGAAAACCCCATCGTCTCAGCCAAAATCTCCTTAAGCTGAGAATCAACTTCAGCAAAGTCTCAGGATACAAAATCAATGCGCAACAATCACAAGCATTCCTATACACCAGTAACAGACAAACAGAGAACCAAATCATGAGTGATCTCCCATGCACTTCCAGTTGCTAGAAAGAGAATAAAATACCTAGGAATCCAACTTACAAGGGATGTGAAGGACCTCTTCAAGGAGAACTACAAACCACTGCTTAAGGAAGTAAAAGAGGACACAAACAAATGGAAAAACATTCCATGCTCATGGGTAGGAAGAATCAATATTGTGAAAATGGCCATACTGCCCAAAGTAATTTATAGATTCAGTGCTATCCACATCAAGCTGCCATTGACTTTCTTCACTGAATTGGGAAAAACTACTTTAAATTTCATATGGAACCAACAAGAGCCCACATAGCCAAGATGATCCTAAGGAAAAAGAACAAAGCTGGAGGCATCACGCTACCTGACTTCATACTACAAGACTACAGTAATCAAAACAGCATGGTACTGGTACCAAAACAGATACATAGACCAATGGAACAGAACAGCGGCCTCAGAAATAACACCACACATCTACAACCATCTGATCTTTGACAGGCCTGACAAAAACAAGCAATGGGGAAAGGATTCCGTATTTAATAAATGGTGCTGGGAAAACTGGCTAGCCATATGCAGAAAGCTGAAACCGGATCCCTTCCTTATACCTTACACAAAAATTTACTCAAGATGGACTAAAGACTTAAATGTAAGACCTAAAAGCCCTAAAAGAAAACCTAGGCCATACCATTCAGGACATTGGCATGGGCAAAGACTTCATGACTAAAACACCAAAAGCAATGGCAACAAAAGCTAAAATAGACACATGGGATCTAATTAAACTGAAGAGCTTCTGCAGAGCAGAAGAAACTATCATGAGAGTAAACAGGCAACCTACCGAATGGGAGAAAATTTTTGCAATTTATCCATGTGACAAAGGGCTAATATCCAGAATCTATGAAGAACTTACAAGAAATTTGAAGAACTTACAAGAATTTACAAGAAAAAAACAACCCCATCAAAAAGTGGGCAAAGGATATGAACAGACACTTCTCAAAAGAAGACATTTATGCAACCAACAATCATGAAAAAATGCTCATCATCACTGGCCATCAGAGAAATGCAAATCAAAACCACAATGAGTTACCATCTCACAGCAGTTAGAATGGCGATCATTAAAAAGTCAGGAAACAACAGATGCTGGACAGGATGCGGAGAAATAGAAATGCTTTGACACTGTTGGTGGGAGTGTAAATTAGTTCAACCATTGTGGAAGACAGTGTGGCGATTCCTCAAGGATCTAGAACTAGAAATACCATTTGACCCAAGTAATTCTATTACTGGGTATATACCCAAAGGATCATAAGTCATGCTGCTATAAAGACACATGCACACGTATGTTTATTGTGGCACTATTCACAATAGCAAAGACTTGGAACCAACCCTAATGTCCATCAATAATAGACTGGATAAAGAAAATGTTGCACATATACACTATGAAATACTATGCAGCCACAAAAAGAGATGAGTTCATGTCCTTTGCAGGATCATGGATGAAGCTGGAAACCATCATTCTGAGCAAACTATCACAAGGACAGAAAACCAAACAGCACATGTTCTCACTAATAAGTAGCAGTTGAACAGTGAGAACACATGGACACAGGAAGGGGAACATCACACACCAGGGCCTGTCGGGGGTGCGGACTGGGAGAGGGATAGCATTAGGAGAAATACCTAATGTAAATGATGAATTGATGGTGCAGCAAACCAACACGGCACATGTATACCTATATAACAAACCTGCACATTGTGCACATATACCCCAGAACTTAAAGTATATATATATAAAGAAAAGAAACAGGAGATTTATGTTACCAATACTCTTTGTAAGTATGACGCTTAAAAGTAGATTGGTTTCTTAAGCTATCATCTTGTTTACGTTATTAATTTATTTCATGCATTTTTTCTTGTCACTGTGTTATATATATATTCTAGGAGATAAAATGTGTAAATTGGTCTGATACTATAGAAAATATGCACAATTGTTAGAGAACAAGAATGACAACTCATGAGCGACTTCAAGCAGAATATAATTAAGGATGAAATGAAGAGGTACAGCTTTTAATGCTACGAGAATCTACAGAAGGTGCTGCTCAGTGTGGGCTTATGAGTATAGGGAAGGCTTCAGGGAGGAACTTGTGATTTAGCTAGGCTTAGAATGATGGCAGGTTAGAGAGGAGAGATGGCATTCAGACTAAGGGCATGGTTAAGCAGAGATGCAGAGGTGGGAATAAACACAGAATGGAAAGAACAGACATTAAAGGGATGAGAATGAAAATCCATGCCTAGCAGACCTGGCTTATAGATAGTGATTAATAAAGGATATTTTCCATTATTCATATTGGAAGAAAGATGCATCATTGGCATGGGGTCAAATTGCAGAAGTTTTATAAAACCAGGCAGTAATTTCCTCTGAGCACATTCCAAAAGTGGCCCCTTACAACACTTTCAGTGTTAAAATATTGACACAGTAATTAAGACCCTGATAAAGACATGCATAGGTAAGATTTACCAAGTAGAAGGTGGTGTCTTTACATGCTTGCCTAAATCTAGGAGCAGAGGTGCCTTTGATATTAGACCTGGCTATGCCTCTAACAGCTAGAGGAAATAGCAAGTTCAGGCAAACTTTTTTTTTAGGGGAAGTTTTAAATGTTTGTTGGCTAAGAAACACTACTCTGAGAAGAGTAAGTGATTGTTAATAAAGGGAGAGAATTACTGATATATCACAGTCATGAGAAATACTGGAAGGAATATGGTCCAGACAGGTAGATAATGGAATATTATTGGACTAACATGAAATTATCAGTGTGGACCCTCTCTGGAGGGGTTTGTTTATGTAATATTTTTCCAGGATCATGTGTTTTCCTTTTAAGTTATATTTTTGTAGTAGAAATTTCAGGTATTTTGGCAGAAAGGATGGGAACGTATTTTCAGAAAGTTAAAGCGTATGAGTAGTTACAAAGAGATAATAATGAGAGTGATAAATATAAAACCATAAGAGCTTATATAGTCATGTGGAGTTTCCAATTTAGCATATGAATAACCTAAACAGGTAAACTTTATTGTATGGTAGAGAGAGCATTAGCTTTGAACAGAGCAGATTTGATTTTGTATCCAAATCTAGTTATCATTTATCTAATTATCAGTTGTGTGAAACTGGGCACGTTATTTAACTTTACTGGGTCTCAGATTCTTTGCCTATAAATGAAGATATTGTCTTCTTCCTGGCTGTTACGAGGATTTAGTGAGATAATACTTGTTGAGCATTGTATATAATACCTGGCATTTGGTGGGTGCTAAAAAATAGTTGTCCCCTTATTACTCATTTCACTGTGAGAGTAGAGTATAACATAAATGAGCATGCATGCACACATGCACATACACACACATACTCCTTTATACATTTTCAGGCTACTATTTATTAATCTTCTATCCTAAAATTGCTAAGCTGCTCTACAGGGGAGGCAATACTTTAGGGTTAAGTAGGAATTCTGCCTGACTTTGAATGCTGGTTCTGACACTAGCTGTGTGACCTTGGGCAAGTTATTTAGATCCTGTGTGCGTCAATTTCTTTATTTATAAAATGGGGGAAAGTAGTTTTACCTATCTCATAGAGTTATTTACAAGACTGAATGAATACATTTTTAAAGTACTTAGAAGAGTCTTTGATTACTGGTTTGCTTACTTTGCTTAGTTCATATATTGGTCATTATTAATATTTATTGCATTAACAGAATAATACATTTTATAAAAAATAAGATCAGATGGAAATACATTGGTTTATCTTATAATTTCAAGGTAATTTAAATATTATATGTAGCTATAAATTTTAAAAAGATGGTTCTGTTATAAATTAGTATATAAAGATCAAGGAGAAGTTTATTCTCTGAATAGAATGACATTGTATGTTTGGAAGAGGTTTGCCTTCTTTGTAATTATTGGATGACCCTATTTAAAATACCTTAATCAAATAGGAATTTTTCCTCCCAAATAAAAGAAAGTCTAGAGGTAAGTAGAAATCTAGACTGGGTCTTTCTTCTCTGCTATCCTTAATGTGTTCGTGTTTGTGCCTCTTAGTTTTAAGCTGGCTACTCTACTTTCAGGCATCAGGATTGCATTTTTGCAAGAAGGAAGAGGGAAGGGCAAAATGTGAAGGCATTCATACATTGTTGGTGGGAATGAAAAGGATACGGATGCTTTGGAAAAGAGTCTGGAAGTTCCTTAAAAAGTTAAGCATAGAGTTATCGTATGAGCCAGAAATTCACTCCTAGGAATGTATCCAAGAGAAAGAGAAATGAAAGCATACATTCATACAAACACAAACCAATTCAAGTGTTTGTGAATTGGATACATTTACAAATGGTCATAGCATCAGTATGCGTGAGTCAAAAAGTGAAAAGAAAACCCAGATGTCTATCAACTGATTAATGGATAGATATCTAAATGATGAACAAAAAAGGAATAAAGTAATAAACTAATAAAAAAGGAATAAAGAAAATAAAAAGGAATAAAGTACTGCTACATGCTATAAAGTGAATGATCCCTGAAGACATTATGCAAAGTGAAAGAGGATGGTGACAAAAGATCACATATTGCATGATTCCATTTATTTGAAATGTCTAGAGTAGACAAATCTAGAGAAAGAAAGCAGATTAGTGGTTGCCCAGGGCTGGAGTGGGGGTTAAGGGAGTATGGGAAGTGACTGCTAATGGATATAGAGTTTCTTTTGGGGTTGATAAAAATGTTTTAAAATTGGTTGTGGTTATAGTTGCACAACTCCGTGATTATACTAAAAAACATTGATTTGTATACTTGAAATGGGCAAACTGTATGATGTTTAATTATATCTCAAGAAAGCTGTTACAGATGTGAAGTGATATGGCTGCTGAATATATTCCTTTATGTCAGGAAGGCAAAAACTTTCCCAGAAGCTCACCCAGCAGTCTTCTCTTCTTGTTTCATTGACCTGAACCTGAATCACATGGTTATTCCTGGCTGGCTAGCTAGAAGGTGGCAACAGAGAAGGGATGGTTTGTAGATGAATCCACTAATCAACAAACCTAACATAGAGAGGATTCACTTTCTAAAAAGCAAATATCACTTATTACCTCCACATCTACTGCCCCACCCTACCATTACAAAGGAAAACCGGTCAATTCAGAAAACTTGAAAAAAATAGAAAAGAATAAAAATAACAGAAACAAAAAATATTTTTCTATCACTCAGCTCACACAAGAATGGTTACTGTTACTTTTTCTTTTTTAATGATTTCAACTTTTATTTTAGATCAGGGAGTACATGTGCCAATTTGTTACATGGGTATATTGTGTAATGCTGAGGTTTGGGATACGAATGAGTCCATCACCCAGGTAATAAGCATAGTACCCAATAGGTAGGTTTTCAGCCCTTACCCACCTCTTTCACTCCCTGCTCTAGTAGTCCCCTGTGTCTGTTCCCATCTTTATGTCCATGTATACCCAATGCTTAGCTCCCACTTACAAGTAAAAATGTGGTATTTGTTTTTCTGTTCCTGTGTTAATTTGCTTATGATAATGGCTATTAATAGTTTGACTCTATGTCCCCACCCAAATCTCATCCCGAACTGTACTCCCATAATTCTGGCATGTTGTGGGAGAGACCTGGTGGGAGATAATTTAATCATGGGGGTGGTTTCCCACATACTGTTCTCATGACAGTGAATAAGTCTTATAAGATCTGATGGCTTGATAAGGGGAAACCCATTCCGCTTCATTCTCCTTCTCTCTCTTGCTGCCACCATATGAGATGTGCCTTTCACCTTCCACTGTAATTGTGAGGCCTCCTTAGCCATGTGGAACTATAAGTCCAATAAACCTCTTTCTTTTGTAAGTTGCTCAGTCTCAGGTATTTCTTTATCAGCAATGTGAAAATGGACTAATACAGTAAATTGGTACCAGTAGAGTGGGGCGTTGCTGAAAATATACCTGAAAATGTGAAAAGATACCTGAAAATGTGGAAGCGACTTTGGAACTGGGAAACAGGCAGAGGCTGAAACAGTTTGGAGGGCTCAGAAGAAGACAGGAAAATGTGGGAAAGCTTGGAACTTCCTAGAGTCTTACTGAATGGCTTTGCCTGAAAGCCTGATAGATACATGAATAAGGTCCAGGCTGAGGTGGTCTCAGATGGAGATGAGGAACTTGAAGGGTATTGGAGTAGAGATTTGGGTGGGGACACAGCCAAACCATATCATTCCACCCTGACTCCCTCCCAAATCTCATGTCCTTGTCTTTACAAGGAAGGAATTTACAAAAGAAAGAGGTTTATTTGACTTATAGTTCCACATGGCTGAGGAGGCCTCACAATTACAGTGGAAGGTGAAAGGCACGTCTCACATGGTGGCAGCAAGAGAGAGAAGGAGAATGAAGCGGAATGGGTTTCCCCTTATCAAGCCATCAGATCTCGTAAGACTTGCTTAAACGTAAACTTGTTACGTTTTAGCAAATAGAGTGGCGGTGTTTTGCCCCTGCCCTAGAGATTTGTGGAACTTTGAACTTGAGAGAGATGATTTAAGGTATCTGGTGGAAGAAATTTCTAAGCAGCAAAGCATTCAAGAGGTGACTTGGGTACTGTTAAAGGCATTTAGTTTTATAAGGGAAGCAGAGCATAAAAGTTCAGGAATGTGCAGCCTGACAATATGATAGAGAGAAAAACCCATTTTCTGAGGAGAAATTCAAGTGGGTTGCAGAAATTTGCATAAGTAACGATTAGCTGAATCCCCAAGACAATGGGGAAAATGTCTCCAGGTCATGTCAGAGGTCTTCATGGAAGCCCTTCCCATCACAGGCCTGGAGGCTTAGGAGAAAATGGTTTAGTTGACCAGTCCCAGGGTCCCCCATGCTGTGGCCAGCCTAGGGGCTTGATTCCCTGCGTCCCAGCTGCTCCAGCCGTGGGGCTGAAAGGGGCCAAGGTAGAGCTTGGGCCATGGCTTCAGAGGTGTAAGCCCCAAGCCTTGGCAACTTCCACGTGGTGTTGAGCCAACGAGTGCACAGAAGTCAAGAATTAGGGTTTGGGAACCTCTGCCTAGATTTCAGAAGATGTATGGAAATGCCAGGATACCCAGGCAGAAGTTTGCTGCAGGTGTGGGGCTCTTTTTTTTTTTTTTTGAGACAGAGTCTCGCTCTGTCGCCCAGGCTTGAGCCACCGCGCCCGGCCAGGTGTGGGGCTCTTATGGAGAACTTCTGCTAGGGTGGTGCGAAAGGGAAATGTCGGGGAGGAGCCCCCACACAGAGTCGCTACTGGGGCACCTGCCTGGTGGAGCTGTGAGAAGAGGGCCACTGTCCTCCAGACCCCAGAATGGTAGATCCACTGACAGCTTGCACTGTTCACTTGGAAAAGCCACTGACACTCAATGCCAGCCCTTGAAAACAGCCAGAGGGAGGCTGTACCCTGCAAAGCCACAGGGGCGGAGCTGCCCAGGATCATGGGAACCCACCTCTTGCATCAGCGTGACCTGGATATGAGACATGAAGTCAAAGGAGATCATTCTGGAGCTTTAACGTTTCACTGCCCTCCTGGATTTTGGACTTTCATGGGGCCTGTAACCCCTTTGTTTTGGCCAATTCCTCCCATTTGGAATGGCCGTATTTACCCAATGCCTGTACCCACATTGTATCTAGGAAGTAACTAACTTGCTTTTAATTTTACAGGCTCATAGGTGAAGGGACTTGCCTTGTCTCAGATGAGACTTTGGACTGTGGACTTTTGAGTTAATGCTGAAATGAGTTAAGACTTTGGGGGACTGTTGGGAAGGCATGATTGGTTTTGAAATGTGAGGACGTGAGATTTGGGAGGGAGTCAGGGTGGAATGATATGGTTTGGCTGTGTCCCCACCGAAATCTCTGATTTGTACTCCCATAATTCCCATGTGTTGTGGGAGGGACCCAGTGGGAGATAATTGAATCATGGGGTTGGTTTCCGTCTTACTGTGGTAGTGAATAAGTCTCACAAGATTTGATGGTTTGATAAGGGGAAACCTGTTTTGCTTGAGTCTTATTTTCTGTCTGCCACTGCCATATGTGAGACGTGCCTTTCGTCTTCCACCATGATTGTGAGGCTTCCTAAGCCATGTGGAACTGTAAGCCCAATAAACCTGTTTCTTTTGTAAATTGCCCAGTCCCGGGTGTGTCTTTATCAGCAGTGTGAAAACAGACTAATAACAACGGCCTCCAGCTGTGTCCATGTTGCTGCAAAGGATATGATTTCATTCTTTTTCATTGCTGTGTATTAGGAGTAGTTATTGTTAACATTTGAATATGTATTTCCCCTCCCTACCTCCCTCCCACCTTCCTCCTTTCCTCCTATCCATCCACTAATAGACTTACAAATGATATTGATAATATCATAGAGTACGTAAGTTTATATCATCATTTAAAAGTCAAGTTGATATAACATCGGACTTACAGAAAAGTGGCAAGTACATAACAAAGAGCTTTTCTTTTTGCTGAACAGTTTGAGAGCTGGTTGATAGTATGATGCTGTGCCACTCCCTCTTGTTTTAGTGTGCATTTCAAAGACTGCATATTTTAGTGTGCATTTCAAAGTTGCATTCTGGTTATTCTCCTGTATAACCAGAATGCAACTGTCAACATTAGGAAATCAACATGGATACATTACTGTCTTTCAGATACCATGAAACTTTCCCTAGTTGTCCCAACGGCGTTCTTTATATAGCAAAAGGATGTAGTTTAGAATTATGTGTTGCATTTAATCATGTTTTTTTAGTCTCCTGTATGGAAGAGTTCCTCAGTCTTTTCTTTGCCACGATCTTGGCTTTCTTGAAGATTGCAGGCCAGTTATTTGTAGAATATCCCTTAGTTTTGATTTGTCTGGTGTTTCCTCATGATTAGGTTCAGCTTGTATATCTTTTACAGGAAAACTCACAGAAGTGATACTGTACTTTGCTTATGATACAGTGTCATAATTTCATTTTTTAAAAAGTTTTACTTTTTGAGGGTTTTTCCATTTCTATTAATATTCTTTTAGAGAATGATTTTTAAGTTCTGAGTAATATTTAATTATTTGTATATTCCATAATTTAAGCAATTCACAACAGGATATTTTCATCATAGGACAGGTAGCAGGAATATCAGTTCAGCTTTGATTTGTAATTGACTCATTGTCCTTTGAATCATGTTAAATTATGAGAAGTATCTTAATTATTTTAGCCAAGCAGGAAATTGAAATGACGGAATCTTGGGGAAATCTGTTTAGTAAATATTCTGAAAATTCTGAAGTGAAAGAAGATGTTTGTTATGAGGCAGAAGTATGTTTTTATCTTTTTGTACTTCTTGTTTTTTGTTTTTGAGAACTTGCTAAAAATTAAACCCATTTTAAATACTGGGATTACAAATTAATAGCATCACTGACCCTTTTTCTTCTTAGCCCCAGGAAAACTGTGGTGCATGTATGCCATTACTAAGTTTTTAATAATAACTGTGTGGCTTTTCATGTTATCTTTGTTCTAAGGTAAAAAACATTCAGTCTTTTTAAAGAGTAGGTTTTTATCTGTTTAGAGTAAGTTCTGAATTGTATGCATAGTATTAACTAAGAAAGAAAATATACTGTAAAACATGTTGGATATACGGTAAAGTATTAGTTAAGAACTTAAACTCTAAATTTGAATCTGGGCACCATTGTTTCCTATTTCTGTGTTATTGGGCAAATCACTTAATCTCGTTTCAGCCTCAGTATTCTAATCTGTAAAATTTGGCTAATAAAAGTTCCTAGCTTTTCCTTACATTAAGAAGAAATATAACCTGCCTAGTGGTTGTAAATGTCCTGTAAATGTTCATTGTTTTATTTCTTTCTTGTGTACTGATGTCTTAATGGGACCAGCATATTACTTCTTACCTTTTCATGAAATAGGAAGTTCAATAATGATAGCTTGAATTCAATGCATAGAAAGTGCTAAAGGTGGCTGCCCCTGCTACCTTCCTAAACTTTGATGATGAACTTATAGGCAGTGGGCAAAGACCCCAGTTTTCATGTTGCCTCTGTAAATACTGGACAGGTGGCAACCTTCTTGCTTTCATTATAGTGTTTGCCCACTTGAGATAAATTACCTCTTCTTGGTATCCAAATGGTGTGCCTGCAAGAGATCATTTACCTCAAACAGGGGAGAATGTTACTTCCACCGAAGGGTTAGGATATCAATCATTACGGGAATGGACTAAAGAATTCTTTAGATAGCTGGACTTTTTGATATGACTGGTCCAGACTAAAATTCTCAAGATAGAAACAAATGTGCTGATTTGCTTTGAAATATCTCTGAACAAACACAGGAATAGATGGATATAAGTAGAATGTTAACATATTTTGTCACACATTTCCTCTGTAATTACATCTTAATTATCTAGAAGATAGATGACCCAAATATACCCCTGCTAGTACAACTCAGAACTTTTTTTATTGCGTACTTTGAGTTAACTTTCTAGAGGTCATAGTGACCCTTTCAAGCAAATTAAGCCTAGGTTGTGTTCCACTCAACATTGAGGTTGCATACTAAGGAAGTTCAAAATGGTAAGAAAATATACTGGTATTGATAAACAGTTATTGGCATATATTTAAAAGCGCTGAGGGTTTATTGAGTCTTAAAAATTTATGAAAAGAATCTTGCTACTCCCTGTGGTCCATGGACCAAGAGCATTGGCGTCAACTGGGAATGTGATACAAATGCGTAATCTCAGACTCCACTCCAGACCTACTTAATCAGAATGTGCATTTTAACAAGATCCTCAAGTGATTAATATGCACAGTCAAGTTTGAGAAGAGACTTAGAGGGTTTTATTATTTCGTTATTTTAAAAAATTGTTTTGTGAATAGGATTTTGTTATTTATATAACTTCACTCATATCTGGAACTGAAACAAGCACAATCGGAGTATCATTTCTGGTGCTTCAGCTGCTAGTGTCTATTTTGGGGAGTTATAATTTAACTTACAGATTTAAAAAAATTTTGTGATTTCTTATATTATTACTTTCACATTTTCCCATATTTTTTCAAACATTTTATTATGAAAAATTACAAGCATGCAGAAAAGTTGAAAGAGTTTTACAGTGAACAGATATTTTGTATTTTAAATTGTAATTTTATTTGCCTATCAGTTTTTAAGAGCAATTTTCAAATGGATAATTCATCCTTGGAAGTTTTCGTGACTAAGCAAAAATCTTACTTTCACGTCTTTTATAGAATATATTTTATAATGCAGATCTAAAATAATATAAAAAATCAAAATAATTTTAGGAAGCATAGATGAGGCTTGAACACATTTTGTAGTTTATGGGTAATTTCTGGGCAACTTCTAAAAGCCTGAAGGTTTTTTTTTTTTTAGAAAGCTAAGTTGGATATCCAGATACTACCTAACAAAGCAACATAGTTATCTTTTCAGGTTTTTGTAAAAGAATAAAAGAAAATATTTTCCTTCAAATCTGTACTAAAATATTACAGATATATTTAGAAAAATTTTTTACCCCTTTTTCCAGAAAAAATATAGCAGCTTATAGATATTTATAAAATATGACAACATAATATTCATTAAAACCTAAGCAGAAAAAGGAGCAAATTCAAGCCAGGAATGACATTGAAGAAGTCAACTATGATGGCCTAGACACTTGTGTTCACATTTTGGTCTGAGGATTCAGTTGCGAATTATGTTGTTAAAGAAAAATCAAAATTTAGGAAAAATACAGATGTTCCTTGGGCTAAGAGTAGATAGGAAACTGTTTTGCAGCTCTTAATAAAAAGAGATATCAAGTGATAGAATGAACAGCATTCTCAGTAATATCAGACATAGAACTTTTTCTTTTAAACCAAATGTATTGGGATATAATTTACATGCAATAACATGTGCTCATTTAACTGTAAAATTTGACTAGTTGTGAAAAATGTATACACTAGAATGTATACAAGAAAATGTATAGCACATTGTCTTCACCTGTTTTGGAGTCAATCACCCCTGCTCCTTCCTGGTCTAAGGCAACCACTAGTGTCTTCTCTGTCACTTTAGTTTTTTCTGTTCAAGAATTTCATAAATCTTATAAAAATGGAGTCATACAGTGCAAAGGAGTGTGGCTGAACTGCACAGGTGGAGCGAACAGTTCCCAAAGGCTGTCCTCACTTCTGATACCACAAATTCAGGGGTCCCTAGGGCCACCCTCACTTCAGGCTAGCTGGCTACAAATTTGGGGTCCCACATGGATTCCTTCAGGTTGAACAGTTTTCTGGAACAACTCATAGAACTCAGGAAACTTATATTTAGGATTACAGTTTTATTATAACAAAAGGAAACAAATTAGAACCAGCCAAAGGAAGAGACACATAGGGTGAAGTCTGGGACGGCTCCAAATGCAAAGCTTCTGTTGTCCTCAGGATGTGTTACCTTTCCAATATTGATATATGATAATATGCATGGAGTATGACCAACCCACTGGAGCTTTGATGTCCAGAGTTCTTAATTGAAGCTTCATTATATAAGCATGATTGAATGGATCATGCTCCACATTGTTGACCTCAATATTTAGCTCTCTTCCTCTTCTTGAAGATTGGGGTGATACCATATGACTCAAAGCCCCAACCCGCTAATCATATGGTTGGTCTTTCAGGCATGGCCAGCCCCTATCCAGAGTTAGCATAAGCTATCAGGTGCTCAGCATGAGTCATATAATTACAAACTATCAGATGTGGTCCGAGGGGCCACCATGAATACAAAAAACACTAATCACTCCAGAAATGCCAAAGTTTTAGAGGTTATTTCCCAGGAGCTGGGAAAATGGCCAGACTTCTCCTTAGGTGAGGCCAAATTTCGTACTACCCATACAATATGTATTCTTATATATCTGGATTCATCTACTTCGCATGTTTTTGAGATTCACCTGTATTACCTGTGACCGTGGTTTGTTCTTTGTTGTTGCTGAGTAATATTTCATTCTATGGTTATACCAAAGTTTGTTCATTCATTAACTTATTGATGGGCAGTAGAGTTGTTTCTGCTTTAGAGTATTATGAATAAATCTGATGTGAATATTCATATACATGTCTTTTGCTGGACGTATGTTTTTATTTCCTTTGAGTAGGTACTCAAAGGCTTGGAATTCTTGGGCTGTAAGCCTGTGTTCTGCTTGAAGAAATGAGCCGTGAAAGTATCTGAGGGGAAAGGGTGGTAGTTGGGGAAAGGACATTCTAAGCAGAGGGAACTGAGGTGCGGAAACCCTAACAAAGGAACGTGCTTGATATTTTTAGGAATGGCAAGGAGGCCCAAGTGGCAGAACCAGAGTCAATAGTGGGAGAAAGGTGGAAGATGATGTCAGAGAGATAGCAAGGGCAGGGTGAACACCTGCACCCATATTATGCAGATCCTTGTAAACTATGGTAAGAACTTTAGATTTTATTCAGGATGAGATGGGATACTATCGAAAAGTTTTGAGTGGAAGAATGACAAGATCTGATTTAACCTTTTAAAGGATTATCTCTGACTTCTATGAGTAATTGAAGGTGTAGGTAGTAAGGGTACAGTGTTCTAAGGTGAGGAACAATGGTAGCTTGGAATAGTATAACATCATTGTATTGGTTATTGGCTAGAGTCTGGAAATATTTTGAAGATAGAGCTGATAGGGTTTGCTGATGTATGTTGAATGTGAGGTGTGAAAGAAAGATAGGAATCAAGAATGGCTTCAAGGTTTTCATCTTAGGCAAATGGTAAATTGAAGCAAGAGTTACTGAAATGGGGAGATTAGAGAAGGAACAAGTAGGAAGAGAAAATCAAGAGTTTTTTTTGACATATTACATCTGAGAAATATATTAGACACCTAAGTGTCAAGTAGGTGGCTGGATATCTGAATTTAAGAAAAATGTCACGACAGATAAAATTGTAAGTGCTCTCAGTATAAGTGTTATTTAAATAACATGTGCTATTGGATGAAGTCATGTAGGGTAGTGATTTTAACCCTGGTTGTACATTAGAATTACCTGTGGAGCTTTTTTAAAACAGTGAAGCCTGCATTCCATCCAGATTTTGGCTGGGGTGGGACATAACTGCCTTGGGGAGTGAGTATAGCTAGAAGAGCTCTGAGGATTTGTGGACCTTTCAACATTTAGAGGTTAGGAAATGAGGAAGGTATAGCAAAGGATTCTGAAGAATAGCCAGTGAGTTAGTTGGTGAACCCTGATGGTAACCTATAAGCCAGATAAAGTGTTTCACAAGTAGGAGTGTAATTAATCATGTGGAACGCTGCTGCTAAGGTGAATATGATGAGGATTGAGGAATCCAAATTTGGCAAGATGGAGATAACTGATGACCTTGAAGGGACTGCTTTGGTGGAGTAGTTGAGACAAAGTCCGGCTGCAGTCTGTTAAAGAGAAAGTGAGTTGTGTTAAAGACAGTTTTTTTTTTTTTTTTTGAGACGGGAGTCTCGCTCTGTCGCCCAGGCTGGAGTGCAGTGGCCGGATCTCAGCTCACTGCAAGCTCCGCCTCCCGGGTTCACGCCATTCCCCTGCCTCAGCCTCCCGAGTAGCTGGGACTACAGGCGCCCGCCACCTCGCCCGGCTAGTTTTTTGTATTTTTAGTAGAGACGGGGTTTCACCGTGTTAGCCAGGATGGTCTCGATCTCCTGACCTTGTGATCCGTTCGTCTCGGCCTCCCAAAGTGCTGGGATTACAGGCTTGAGCCACCGCGCCTGGCCCTAAAGACAGTTTTTATGAAAGGCAAGCAGATACATTGAGTTGGAGCAGGAGCAATATTTAGGGGTCAAAGGAGGTTTTTGTTTTAAGATGAGCGGTAATTCAATGTGTTTGTGTGGTAAGGGGAATGATTCAATGAATGAAAGAAAAAAAATCTTAATACATGAAGGAAGGCACAATTGGCAGATGTAAAGTCTCTGAGTAGATGAAAGGAATGGGATCCAGTGCACAAAAGTGGGGAGGAAGGTTGACACAAACAGTTCAGGCATTGTAACAGGAGGGAAGGCAGAGTATATGGGTACAGATGCAGGTAGGTTGGTAGATTTGATAGTAGATATATGTGAAAATTATTTTCTGCTTGCTACTATTTAGTGAAATAAGCAAGACTATCAATTGAGATGGAGGAGGGTGAGAAGATATTAGTTATTTGAGAAGCGAAGAAAGTGAGAAATAATCATTCAGGTGAGTGGGAGATTAAGTTCATCAGATGATCAACTGCTTGGGTGTCAGGGCATAGAAGGTTTTTATTTAATCAGGGTGGGGGTTTGCCAGGTAAATACAATGGAAAGAAAGAGCAGCAAGGAACTCGAAAGTGTATGCAAGAGAATAGTTATAATTGTTGGGAGAACATTCTCCACAGGTCTTGTGTTTTTGCATATTTTGTGAGCAGAGGCACTGACAGCTTTCTATTTATTTATTTATTAGCTATCTTTTCAAGGAAGTTTATGTAGCAAACAGCTTTGGAAAATAAGGACAGTACCTCCCTCCAGAGCAGAGGACACATTTTGTTTACTTTCCAGTATAATGAAAATAATGTTTCCCTTGGGGGAAAGATTGGGCAGGTTTGTTTTCAGCTCATTGTAAAAGATTTGGGCTTCCTAGGTTCTGGATTCCTCAGCTATGACACAAACCCACTACATGTACAGCATTAGCCTAGGACACTCTGTGTCACCTCCATGGGACTTGGGGAGCAAGAGGAACTGTAGTACATATGAAGCTCCTGCTGTTTCCTATGCCATGAGTGTCAAAGCCCCTTGTCTCTCACCCAGGAGTCTTGTGTTTTTTGCCAACATTCATGAAATTTTTTAGCTTGAAAATAAGGTGACCTCCAACTCCTGGGCTCAAGGGATCCTCCTGCCTCAGCTTCCAGAGTAGCTGGGATTATAGGTGTATACCACCATGCTTGGCTTCAATTTTACTTTATATATGTATTTTTTTATTGTAGAAAATGATGATAGGATAGTAAGTTTCATATTGCAATAAATTAGCAGAAGGGCAATAGAAATATGAGATATTGGAGAAAACAAATGAGGCAGAATTTCTGATTGTTAGGGAAGAGCTTGTTCATGTGTTTTAAAATGTATTATGGTAAGGGCCAACTCTTCCTGCATTTAGATTCTCTTGGTTACATTTAATGTAATTTAATTTAATTTAATTTAATTTTTTTTTGAGATAGGGTCTCTCTCTCTGTCTGTCACCCAGGCTGGAGTACAGTGGTGCAATCATAGCTCACTGCAGCTTTGAATTCCTGGGCCCAAGGGATCCTCCTGCCTGAGCCTCCTGAGTAGCTAGGACTACACATGTGTGCTACCACACTCAGCTGATTTCTAAGGTTTGTTTTTTGTAGAGATGGGAGTCTTACTATGTTGTCCAGACTCGTCTCAAACTCCTGGCCTCAAGCGATCCTTTTGCCTTGACCTCACAAAGTACTAGGATTACAGGTGCGAGCCACTGCACCTGGTCTCTACTGGTTATATTTAGAGGAGGGATGTGTCAGTTTTTTTTTTTTTTTAATGCCAAAATTTACAGCATACAACTGGTTACAAATACATAATGAAAATTTTTTAGATGTCAACTTAAAAATGTGTGAGGGCATACATACCAGGTTCCTATTATTGGGCTAACAACTTGTCATAATCTTTGGCTGAAGACAACATGAATTTATTATCGGATAGTTTTGGAGATCAGATGTCTGAAATAGGTCTTATTGGGCTAAAATCAAGGTGTTGGCAGGGCTATATTCCTTCTCGAGGCTGTAAGGGTGAATTTGATTCTTTTTGCAGCTTTTAGAAGCCGTCTGCTTTCCTTAGTTTATAGCCCTTTATTCCATCTTCAAAGCCAGCAGCATCGCATCTGCAAGTCTCTCTAACTCTGACCTCCTTTTCTGTGTACCACTTTAAATGACTCTTGTAATTATGTTGGGTCTACTTGAATAATCCAAGATAATCTTTTTATTTTAAAGTCCACTGATTAGCAAACTTCATTCCATCTACACTCTTAATTCCCTCTTGCTGTGTAACATAACACAGTCACAGGTTCCAGGGATTAGGATGTGGGCATCTTGAGCGAGGTCATTATTCTTCCTACCATAGCATACATAGTTAAAAAAAAATTACAGAGTACATTAGTGAAGACATTTAAAGACCACTGTCCTGCCTTTGGTATTTGACACTGTTGATCATTTCCTTCTTCCAGATTCTTTTGACGTACATGGTGTCACTCCTGTTTCTCCTCCTTTCATGTTGTTGGGCCTTTCTGTTCAGTGTGTGTGTGCCCTATGGGCTCTTTTCCTTCCTTTCCTTTCCTTTTCCTTTTCCCTTTCCCTTTTCCTTTTGCTTTTCCTTTTCCTTTTCCTTTTCCTTTTTCCTTTCCTTTCCTTTCCTTTCCTTTTCCCTTCCTTCCCTTCCTTCTTCCTGCTCTCCCCTCCCCTCCCCTCCCCCTTCCCTCCTCTCTCCTCCCTACTCCCTTCCACTCCCCTCCCCTCCCCCTCTTTCTTTCTCTTTCTTTCTTTCTTTTCTTTCTTTCTTTCTTTCTTTCTTTCTTTCTTTCTTTCTTTCTTTCTTTCTTTCTTTCTTTCTTTCTTTCTTTCCTTTCTTTCTTTTCTTTTTTTCTCTTTCTTTCTTTTTCTTTCTCTCTCTTTCTTTCTTTCTTTCTTTCTTTCTTTCTTTTGTAGGATTTTGACTATCGGTCTTTTCTTAGCCATTAAATTTTTTTTTTTTTTTTTTAAATTTTTAGTAGAGAAGGGATTTTTCCGTGTTGCCCTGGCTGGTCTTGAACTCCTGAGCTTAGGCAGTGCACCCACCTCAGTCTCCCAAAGTACTAGCATTCTAGGGGTGAGCCACTGCACCCAGCCACTTAGCTATGTTTTTATTCCTTGTTGTTCTGAGCAGTCCCATATATAGCCAGGGCTTTATTTACCATCTATGTGCTGATGGCTCCCAAATGTTATCTGTAACCTAGACCTCATTCCTGAACTGAAAGCTTGTATACTTATCTTCCTATGAGTTTCCTTAAAAACCCCTAAAATTCAGCATATTCAAAATTTTACCCATTTTCTTAGGCCCAAAACTTCCTTCTGAAAACTATCTTTGTAATTGACATGACCATCTGCCAAATAGTATCTAAAATAGAAACCTGGCAGTCACTGTAACATACTTTTATTCTTACTCTTATTCTCCATATTCTACATTTCTTATTGGGTTATTTTTTTACCCCAGCTCCATTGCTGTTGTCTTAGCTCATTTTTTGCATGTGTTACTAACCTGCTAGTGGGTATCCATGATTCCACTCTTAGACTGACCTACCCTTTGTCTCTGTCTCCCAGCCTTTCTTCATTTAGCAAAGTGATCATTTGGAGGAGGGTTATTGAAATAATAATGAAGTAGCATCAGTATATTGTAGAATATTACAAAACATTTAAGAGTATATAAGGAAGTAAATTTAAACCTCAGGTAATCTCCTTATTAGTTGTTTTTTGGATATTTCAGTATAATTGGGTCGTTCTATAGATAGATTATTTTAATTATTCTTTCCCCCTCACTTATGGTTTTAAATGGTTATAATAATGATACCATTTCATGGAGTTATAATGATGGTTAAATTGGTTAATGTATGTAAGCAGTGCTTGATCTGTCACATATCTTTATCCTCAGTATCAGCAGCAATATTGTTCCTTTTTTCTTATTGCATGAATTAACATTTCAGCTAGATAAACAACACCCTTCACTACCTGATTCTCATCTATTTGTACAATCTCACCTCCCAATGCTGTCCATAATAAACCTGCAATTTAAGCAAACGGAACTACTTATTGTTCTTCAGAAGCGAGATGCTCTCTTATATCTCCAAACATATGAAAAAGAACTTTTCCTGTCACTAAACTTTAAAAGGAATTTATTACATGGATATCACATTAGAAATACTGAATAACTTTGCAGTTAAATGCAATTTCATAGAAGTTGCAGAAGTTTTTTTCTTGTCAGTAAAACCAAGGGCATAATATTATATTGTCATTCTCTGACTGAAGTAGTTCAGGTACGTAGCTTTCTTGTTAATTTAAGTTGACAGAGAGAGAGGGTCAAGAATATAGATTTATGATTGGGCAGTATATTCCTTAGATAAGGGAGCTCTTAACCAGGGGTTCATAGACCTCTTCTCAAAAGGGTCCATGGGTAGAATCCAGGAGAGCCGGGGGGAATGGTCTGTGGACTTGAATGAGAAAATAATTACATCTCATTTCACTATCTGCTAACAGAATTTTGACAGTTCCTTCAATTATGAATGGTAACAGTAGACTATGGTAATTATTAGCAGCATAGTGACTTTGGTACTAATAGAAGTCACAGATATTTTTATATTGTAATACAGTTACTGCAGCTATCTCACATGTAGTTTATGCTCATCTTAACTAATCAGTAATCATGAGAGTCATCACTTACATGGGAAGTAATCATAGTCTCCCCCATACCAATGGATGCTGGTGCAGTACAGCCGGCCAAGTGAAAGTGAAAGGACAACTCCACACTTAGTTGTTCATCCATCAAAGTGAGGTTCTGTGTACTCTTTGTTTATGTTGCTTTTCAGTATTCTCTGAATATGAAATTCTCTGTTATTTTCTTTGAAATAGCAGCCTTAAGCCCTTGGAAAGACTTCAGAACTCCTTCAAAAGAGTTACTGAAGTTACTTCTATCTAAATAGCATAAAATTTGAACCATGAATTCATAGTTCTTTCCTTTCCAATACAAATTGCGTTGAATATGTTGACCTAGCCAAAGGTGAACTCATTGACTTTAGGACAAAAAACTTACCACTCTAGGTTTTGGATTTAAAAGCCTTGGAGAATTCTGATATTTTTTTGTGAGAAGCCCTCCAGTATGTTGTAAAACGAACTATTGAAGCTTTAATTACATTTGTAGCAGTAAATACTGTATTTGTGAATCAGGACTTTTATCACTTTTAAATATATAAAAAAAACTTGATGTCCAACATGACATGTGTGATGCCTTGTTGAAGACTGCCCAAAAAGTTCAATGTTCTTATCTGGTTTATGCAAAAACTTTCACTATGTTATGTCTTCTAAAAAACTAACTTAATCTATATTTTAAATGTACTGTCTTGTACTTAATGGATTAATAATCAAACTTAAAATATTTTGAAAACTGTATTTCAGAAAAATTAGTTTCCTTTGTAATCCCACATCTCTTGATTTATGGATTTAAAATGAGAAGGGGAGCCATAGGTTCCACCAGACTACCAAAGGTGTATACAGCACAAATGTATCATTTGTCTAAAATGATAACAGAAGTATCGTTTGTCTGAATCAGAGTATGTTTCTGGATATTCTTATTTGGGGGCATTTGTATAATAATAAATAATACAATAGAAATAGGAGTTATTGATTCTTAATTAGTGTTACACATCCCCTCTCTCCATTATCCAACACAGTTCCCTTATACATATGAGCTATTCTATAGCTAGCTGTTTAATGAATGAATGAGTAAGGTAGCGCATGGTGCTTTTAAAATAGTTTTGTTATTTCTGTGAAAATGCTTATGCCCAGCGTAAAACCTTCACACAATACAGAAACCTGCACAGAAAGTAAAAGTCACTCAAAGGGTCACTTCCGACCATTCTTAACATTTTGATGATCTCTACAAGTATCCCATACATGTGTACAAATATAATCACACACACACAGTTTTACATGAGGGAATCATATAATCATGCTTCATTGTAATTATTTTTTCCCCCTCTCAATGGATAATGAATATCTTTTCATATCAATAAAATAAATCTATATCATTAATTGTATTTAGTTACATGCTAGTTGCACTGTATATATCTACTGTAATTTACTCAGCAAATTTCCTGTTGATGGGTATTTATTTTTTCTTATTTTTTCACCAGTTTAAGCAATATTGTAATCAGCCATACTATAGTTAATATACTTGTGTATAAAATCATTTTATACTTGTGCAGTTATGTCTTTGGCTAAATTAATAAGAAATGGGATTGTATATTTTACATTTAGAAAGTACTGTCATTGTTCTTTCATAAACAGTGTTGACCGTTCTGGTTTTCTCATAATAGCTTTGGCACACAAAATTTTGATAATCTCTTTGACCTTTATCAATGTAAAAGGCAAAAGACACTATATTATTACTTATTTGTATTCTTTGGTAGTTAGGTTGCACATCTTTTAATTTGTTATAAGCCCATTCATATTCTACAAATGATCAGACTATGATCATATTTGGGGGTGTGTGTTTGTGTCTTATGGAATTATAAAAACTCCTTGTGTATCATGTATATTAACACTTTATCATAGTGCAAATAATTTTGCAGCTTGTGTTTTAATTTTGCTTGTGATGTTTTTACATAGTTTAAAAATTATTAATCATTTATTTCTGGTTTTTGTTTCGGTAATTTACTGAGAAAGGCTAGCCTTACCTCAAGGTTGTATTGCTCATAGTTTAGGAGAATACTTTTGATACATTAAATCTTGAGTTTATCTGGAATTATTTTTGCTGTAAATAGTGAATAAATGATTAAACTATTTTTGCATCCAGATGACCAGGTAGCTTTTTTGGGGGGGTCGGGGGAGCAGAGTCTCTCTCTGTTGCCCAGGCTGGAGTGCTGTGGCCAGTCTCAGCTCACTGCAACCTCTGCCTCCTGGGTTCAAGTGATTCTTGTGTCTCAGCCTCCCAAGTAGTTGGGATTACAGGCATGTACCACCATACTCAGCTAAGTTTTTGTATTTTTAGTAGAGATGGGGTTTTTCTGTGTTGGCCAGGCTGGTCTCCAACTCCTGGCCTCAAGTGATCTGCTAGCCTTGGCCTCCCAAAGTGCTGGAATTACAGGCGTTAATTCACCATGCCTGGCTTGCACCAGTATTTTTAAATTCTGTAATCCATCTTTTCCCTGATTAAGATATGCCATTTGTAACATGTTAAATTATTGTAAGTTCGTGGATCTATTTCCTGTGTTTCCAGTTTACTCCATTAGTCTCTGCCTCTCTTCTAGTACCAGTATCATACTGCTTTTTTCATGAGTGTATATCTGTATGTTTTACGGTAAGACAAATTCGCTTACTACTTTTTTTTTTTTTTTGTAGTTTTCTGGGCTGTTTTTGCCCAGTGATTTTTAGATAAAACATTGCTTTGAAGCAAACATCTTACTATAATGTTTGCCTCCCAAGTTTGAAAAATGATGTCCACATTCACATTTCTCAAATTATTAACAGTTTGGAACACAAGCATAATTTTGCTCAGAGGGAATGATTTAAGATTGTGATATATTGGTGTCACTTAAAAGGAGTTGCATGTAAAGAAAGTTGCATATAAATAGTGAAAGGTGTTCCTGTGAAAGTAAGTAGGGAACAGATGTGTAGGGCTTTTGAGCCATGTTTTAAGGAGTTTAAAATCCATTCTTAGATTAGAAGAAAGTCATTGAGGCGTAAAAGCAGGCAGTATGATGAGATCCTAGTTGTGTGTTACAAGTTTTCTATCTACTATAGGGAGAATGGATTGAAGAGGGGGAAGACTGGAGAAGAGTGCATCTTAGATATGGCCATGACTACAGAGAAAATGGAACAAATTGGAGAAATACTAAGAACAAGAAATGGGAATATGGCAAGGGAAATGGAGATGTCAGGGTTGACAAAATGTTACCAAGTGTGTAGAACTGAGGTGGAATTTAATTTAGTTAACAATACTCATTATTAATATTACTAACATTATTAACATTACTCATTATTACAATATTAATTATTATTGCTACTATTGTACTCATTACTAACATTATTTTAAACATTACTAATTATTACCTTGTTTGGTTAAAGGATTATTTCTCAATCTTTGAGTATGAGGACTTTATTTTAATAAGAAAAAATATTGTAGATTGCGCTCTCTTCCACATGATAGGTGTATTTTGAGTAGTAGTTGATTTATGTAATGTTTTCAAGGGACTTTTAATTTTATTACTCACAATATTATGCATCTATGTTATTCACGCATATATTTTATTAGGGCTAAATAAAGATCAAAATGCACAATGGTTACTGCAGCTAAAAGCAGTGGAACTCTTGCAATAACTTTTCAATGTCCTTCCTTCCCCACCTCATCAAGATCTGCAGCCCACAGATTTAGAACTACCGGTCGAAACAATTCGTTATGAATTTGTTTTGAAGATTTTAGCCCTAGATGTACGTTTTTTCCCCTTCTATTGGAAAAAGTAATTTCAGAATATAGAGTTTGCTTCTTTCATTAAAGACACATTTTATTAAATGAGAAGAAAGTGATTAACAAAAGTATTTAACATAAGAATTTGTTAAATGTAACAAGCCAAACATTTACAACAGTCTAGACAAGCACACATGAGGAACTTTAGTGACTTTATTTTTTTCCTCTTATTTCTGTATTATTATACAAATAATTTTACAACTGTATCACTAGAGGATTGTTTTGTTTCTTCATTTATTTAATATAGAATTAATTGCACTCTGACCCAAAAGCAAGTGCAACAAAAACTAAGATAAATAGAGGGGGCATAATTAAACTAAAAACTCCTGCACAGCCAAAGAAATGAGCAGCGGAGTTAGCAGACAACCCACAGAGTGGGAGAAAAATCTTCACAGTCTGTACATCCGACAAAGGACTAATATCCAGAATCTACAAAGAACTCAAACAAATCAGCAAGAACAAAATAATCTCATTAGGCCAGGTGCAGTGGCTCACACCTGTAATCCCAGCACTTTGGGAGGCTGAGGTAGGTGGATCACTTGAGGTCAGGATTTCAAGGCCAGTCTGGTCAATGTGGTGAAACCCCGTCTCTACTAAAAATATAAAAATTAGCTGGGTGTGATGGTGGGCACCTGTAACCCCAGTTACTCGGGAGACTGAAGTGAGAGAATCACTTGAACCCAGGTGGCATAGGTTGCAGTGAGCCAAGATTGCATCATTGCACTCCAGCCTGGGTGACAGAGCGAGACTCTGTCTAAAAAAAAAAAAAAGAAAAGAAAAAAGTCATCAGAAAGCAGGCTAAGGATATGAATAGACAATTCTCAAAAGATATACAAATAGCCAATAAGCAGATGGAAAATGCTCGACATCACTAAGATGGGGGAAATGTAAATCAATATCACAATGCCATACCGCCTCACTCCTGCAAGAATGGCCATAATCAAAACAATAAAAAATAATAGATGTTGACATGGATGCAGTGAAAAGGGAACACTTTACACTGTTTGTGGGAATGTAAACTAGTACAACCACTATGGAAAACAGTGTGGAGATTCATTAAAGAACTAAAAGTAAATCTGTGGTTTGATCCAGCAATCTCACTACTAGGTATCTACTCAGAGGAAAATAAGTCATTGTACAAAAAAGATACTTGCACACGCATGTTTATAGCAGCACAATTTGCAGTTGCAAAAATTGCAAACCAGCTCACATGCCTATCAATCAACAAGTGGATAAAGAAAATTGGTATCTAAATACCATGGAATACTACTCAGCCACAAAAAGGAACAAAATAATGGCATTTGTAGCAGCCTGGATGGAATTGGAGACCATTATTCTAAGTGAAGTAACTCAGGAATGGAAAACCAAACATGGTATATTCTCACTCATATGTGGGAGCTAAGCTATGATGATGCAAAGGCGTAAGAATGATACATTGTACTTTGGGGACTCGGGAAAGAGTGAGGGGTGATGAGGGATAAAAGACTACACATTTGGTACAGTGATGGGTGATGGGTGCACCAAAATTTCGGAAATCACCACTAAAATATTTGTTCATATAACCAAACACCACCTGTTCCTCCAAAACCTATTGAAATAAAAAAAAAATTGCCTTCTGTACTGTATAATGTGAACTATATTGTAATAACATTTCTTTTTATAGCATAAATTATTTAGTGCTCTTACTGTAATTCATTGAGAGTCAGCAGTTAGGAACTTAGACCATATGACTTTTGCTTCTTAAAAATTTAGAAGAATGCATTGCAGAATTATATTGTCATTTAGTATCACCCTTCAGATCAGTGTCTACACAAATATTTCTGTGACAAACTAAAAAACCTTGTTTGTTTGTTTATCTATTTATTTATTACTTTTTTGAGACAGAGTCTTGCTTTGTTGCCCTCTCGAGTTCAAGCGATTCTCCTGCCCCCGCCTCCTGAGTAGCTTCACATTATACAGTACAGAAGGGATTACAGGCACGTGCCACTATGCCTGGCTAATTTTTTGTATTTTTAGTAGAGACAGAGTTTCACTGTGTTAGCCAGGATGATCTCGATCTTCTGACCTTGTGGTCCACCCGCCTCAGCCTCCCAAAGTGCTGGGATTACAGGCGTGAGCCACTGTGACCGGCCTATTTATTAAAATTTAATTACAATTGATTTTTGCTTTTAAAGGCTCTTTATCTGTCAAAAAAATTATTTTGTATCCTGAAATTTTCTGAAATAATGAACTTTTATATTGTTTATTTAAAAACAAGAACCTTTGACATATCATAAGTAACATTAGTTTCTCTTGGTATTCTTGTGTTTAGCATTGTTGCAGTAGCTATGGACATAAAAAGAAATATAATTTAACAAACATGTAAAAAATACCCATGTATGCTAGGCTAGCACAGTGAAGATAAAAAGAGTTCATTAAGATGAAAAAAGGCACAGATAAATAATTGCAAGATAGTTGGAGAAACAGGGAATACATATATATATTAGGTGTTGAAATGATGTATTATATTGAATATTATAGACAAAATAAATTTTACTGTTCTTTCATTCAACAGTGGCCTATTTAATTCATATAGTACTTTAGTAAATTCCTTTAACTCAGTGTTCTGTATTATATGTTGATTGCCATATAAAGCTACTTAATTCTTTTTCATCCATTATTTATTTAAGGAATATGATCATTAACAAAAGGACTGTGTATTTTCATTATACTTTGTCTTTTGTCTGTGGGACTGTCACAGAGTATGTTTATAATGAGTGGTGTATAGAATTAAACTTATATTGCCTTATATTTATATTCCTAGAAGTTGATGCATCAATAACTGATAGAAATAAATTTTACCTGGAGGATATTATGCTTTTATTCACTTTATTTCCAATTTATGTATAACTCCTAAGCAAGATCATTTTCAAATTCTGACTGCTACATAGATTTCAAAATTTGTCTTTAAACATTAAGGAATAAAATAAGTAGAATGAAGCTCAAATTTTAGAACAATGTCTCCATGAGACAGTTCTTTATGCCGTAGGAAACCATTGGTTGATAACCTTCTCAGTCAGTGTTGCTCTTCAGTGTTGAATTGTATGTATTCTTATAAGGATAAAACATTTTTAAGTTGGTAAGACTAGCTAAATTTGCTTTTTGTGCTTATGATGTAAAGAGAAGATTTAAATTAACACCAACAGCAGAGGCTGTTAAAAATGTAGAATGTTATACTATGAATTTAAATAATCTTTCTGTGCTTGTCATTTTACATGGATAGTATCATAAGACAAGTAATTACAGATTAAGACCTACCTAGCAAAGGGAAAACTAAATTACACGACTTTATTAAGGCATAAATAAACCTGTTAACCATTATCTGGAACACCAATTAGTAGAAAGAGCACTGACAATTTTATTTATCAACATTAAACACAATTATTAATTGCAGACCTGATGAATCTAGCAGTGAGCAGGCCATGTTGGATATGCTGGAACCTTAAGTCCATTATATGAGAAGGATGATTACCAAAATCCTGTGGGGAAATAAGTAATTGTAGTTGTAAAATTTTAATTGCCTTGGAATAAGGCAAATTATATTTTCTTGTCTGAGAATATAAATAGTATGGCATGAAGGTAACAAGCTTCGGTAGTTGTAAATAGAAAATGGATTTATGTTAGGTTTTAAAACAAAGAAAAGAGTGATGAATTTTTATTCATCACTATTCCATGTGAATGGCATACTGTAAATACATGCAGATTTTTTTTTTTTTGGATGTATTCTTTAGTAGGTGAGCTATTCTCTGAATTCCTTTTTTTCATAGTGAAAATAATGTGGGAAGGAACTTTTTGAATGAATTACTACAGGTGAATGGGAATTATATAATTAAAAAATATTTTCATTATGTGATCAGCAGTGTTGTGAAACGAACAAGAGACAATTCACATTTTTGTGCCTTTTTTTTTCTTTTTCTTCGAAGATCCAAATTCCAGAATTTGTGGACATTTACTCATAGGTGCAGCCAAGAATTCTTTTGCAAAACTCATGGATAAAATTAGTCTGGTAATGGAATGTATACCTCTGCACAGTAGCAGGAGTATTACATATGTAGAAAAAGATTCCCTGGTTCAGAGGCTGGCCCATGGACTTCATAAAGTAAACACACTGGCCCTGAAATTTGGTTTGCGTGGCCATGTGCCCATTATGGTATGTATACACTTTCATTTAGTAGTAACCTAAGAACTTGTAGGTATAATTTTGAATTAGCCTAATTTGTAGTTTAAATTATTAGTTGTACATGAATGTATCTGGATTTTCTTTATAGTTCATGTAAAATTTTAATATGGTAAATAAAAGTACTTCCAAATAAATGTCCAAAATATCAAAATACAAAAATCATGGGCCAGGTGCGGTGGCTGATGCCTGTAATCCCAGTACTTTGGGAGGCCAAGGTGGGTGGATCACCTGAGGTCAGGAGTTCAAGACCAGCCTGGCCAACATGGTGAAACCCCTTCTCTACCAAAAATACAAAAATGAGCAGGGGGTGGTGGTGTGTGCCTTGTGCCTCTAATCTCAGCTACTCGGGAGACTGAGGAACGAGAATCGCTTGAACTTGGGAGGTGGAGGTTGTAGTGAGACAAGATTCTGCCACTGCACTTCAGCCTGGCCTACAGAGTGAGACTGTCTTACCAAATAAAAAAAGAAAATGAGGCATTCCATTAGTGCTAAATTTACTGTTTTCTATAAATGCACTGCAACAGAATTGTGTGAGACCTAAACAGCTGTCAATTTCATTTTTAGCTATCTAGATTATTTCTTTTCTTCAGATGTTCATTTTTCATAAGTCAAATTGTTGGTGACATAAACAATAAAGTTTTCACCTCTACGTTTCTGTAATAACTGGCATTGGTTTTTGGATGATCTGAGTTACATTTAATTTAGTAAAATGGTCATTGCTATTGTTAGTAAATCTGTAGTTACTGTTTATGAAATTGCTCTTGTTTAACAACAGAAGAGCACAGCGTCGTTGCAGAAGCAAATATTTGGATTTACACAAAGACTGCATGCTGCAGAAGTGGAGCGCCGCTCACTACGCTTGGAGGTCACAGAATTCAAACGAAGTGTGAATGAAATGAAAAAGGAGCTTGACAAAGCCCAGGGTCTGCAAATGCAATTAAATGAATTTAAGCAATCTGTAAGTATATATCATTTAGGAAACTATTGCTTTGGTGATATCTATTTCTTTATCTCTATATCCTTTTTCCTTAACTTACGTTTGTTTTGTCAAATAATTCAAAACCCTATTAATAACATTTCTTTTTCTTCAGAAAACTTCCCTTCTAAAATGCCTCTAATTGCTGATGTTGGTGGCAGGCGAGGGAGTGGGGAGAGAGATTTCCTCTCTTCTTTTTTTTTTTGAGACGGAGTCTCACTATGTTGCCCAGGCTGGAGTGCAGTGGCGCTATCTCAGCTCACTGCAAGCTCTGCCTCCCGGGTTTAAGTGATTCTCCTGCCTCAGCCTCCCAAGCAGCTGGGATTACAGGTGGCTGCCACCACGCCTGGCTGATTTTTGTATTTTTAGTAGAGATGGAGTTTCTCCATGTTGGCCAGGGAGGTCTCGAACTCCTGACCTCAGCTGATCCACCCACGTTGGCCTCCCAAAGTGCTGGAATTACAGGTGTGAGCTACCGTGCCTGGCCTCTTCCCTTCTTACATTGAATATTTTAAGTAAATTAGACTAGTATGAAATCAAATTGCTTTTCCAAAGAAATGTTCAGTTTATCTATATGTCCATCAATGACATATATGTATTATTTTAAAAAGCAGAAAATAGCTGAAAAAGCAAGGCCGTATGCCAAATACCATTAGATCAAGAACAAAATGTCTAAGTATGTGAAGCACAATATAATGCAGACATCTACATATTCTGTTTGCAGTTGGGATACTTACTAACATTGCTGTTTTTAATGTGGATATGGGAACATAGAGTTAAAAGATTACCCTGAAACTTCAAGACTGTATACAACTTAAAACAACTACTGTAACTTCAGTTTAAATGTGCTTTTAAGTTTATCTTTTGGTTAATTTGGAATTTACAGTTTTAACATTTGCTGTAACAGAGGCAGCAGCAGGTATAGTAGTTTAGTTATCAATCCTATGATAATGTAATTGTGCTAGTGTTAATTATTATTTCAAGTAGATACACCTTCTAAGGGCAAAGAGTTCCTATGAATTAGGCAGGTCAAGGAATCATGAAATACTCTTAAGCCATAGGTTTCTTTTCAGTAAATGTCTCAAGACACCATAATTTTTCCTTCTCTTAGTTTTTTGCTCAGAGAAGGAGAATTTATGAGCTGAGCTGCTTCAACTTTTTTTTCTAATTATAAAAGTTGTAGAGGACAACCATAAGTAAAAATACAAGAAAGTATTAAGAAGGAAGTTTAGACTGGGTATGATGGCTTATTTCTATTATAATCCCAGTGCTTTGGGAGACCAAGGTGGGAAGGTTACTGGAGGCCAGGAATTCAAGAGATAGTGAGACCCCATCTCTACAAAAAAATATAGAATATTTATTTTAAAAAAGAGGAAAGTTAAAATCATTTTCATCTTACCACCCAGAATCAATCACTGCTGAAATGTGGATGCATTTTGTTCTCCACATTTCTTATGTATATATGTGCCTATGCATGCCTTTATGCACAATTGTAGTTTGGAATAATTTTGTAATACAGTTTGTATCCTGACATGTAAATATATGTATACATGTATGCACTTAAAGTACTGTAATCATTTTCCTTTGTCATTTATTATTAATTTCATTTCAGTTAAGTGAATACTACTATGTCATGTGGATGTATCAAAATTTGAGTATTTCCGTTTTCAGAGACATGTGATTTTTTCCATTTTTTGCCATTTTACTTAAATAATAAAGAGATGTTTATACTTTCAAAAACGAATTCTTTTGAAGTGTGTCTCTCCTTCCATTTGATTTGCTTCTGTATCATATAAACAGCTAAATTTGGGATATTGAGGTAGTCTACCAAAATGGACACAGTCATTTATGCAATTTGAGATTTAGAATATAGTCAACTGTATTTATATTTATATATAAATATATGTAATTATATATAATGGCTTTTGTAAAAATTGGAAAATTCATTACATATGTTGCTCTCTGGAATATGTATGAAGAATTCTAAATATTCTACACAATTTGATTTCCTAGTCCATAGTTAGGTATTAAGAAAATGAGTTTGCATCTTATCTTTGGTTAGTTTAGAAGTAGTCAGGACTTAATTTCTAGAATCTAGAGAGAAGGTTAGAGTTTGAGGGAAGGTTGGTGGAAGGTGACAGAATCCTCTTGTAAGGGCTTTTTTTGAATAACTGGCTTGCAGTAATTAGGAGTGTGTTTGAGGAAGTGCTTAGTGTGAATTGCTTCCTTTGAAGTGTAGGCATAAAAATAGGATAATAATTGAGGGAAGAGGTACTTAATTTTTACTTTATTTTGCCTTATTTTATTTTTTGAGATGGAGTCTCGCTCTGTCGCCTAGGCCGACAGAGATTGCAGTGGTGCGATCTCAGCTCACTGTAGCCTCCGCCTCCCAGGTTCAAGGAATTCTCCTGCCTCATCAGGAGTTGGCATTACAGGTGCCCACCACCATGCCCAGCTAATTTTTTGTATTTTTAGTAGAGATGGGGTTTCAACATGTTGGCCAGGCTGGTCTCATACTCCTGACCTCAGGTTATCTCCCCGCCTCAGCCTGCCAAAGTGCTGGGATTACAGACGTGAACCATACCCGGCCAGTACTTAATTTTTAGATATTGTCCTACAATTATAAGTTATGAAGTATGTGACAGTTTCTAACATTTAGTGATCATATTGACCATGTATCAGACACTGACCCTAAGCACGTTACAGGCATTGACTCATTTGGTCCTTATAATTATCTCACATACTATTATATTATTATAATATATAATATTATTGTTTCTAATTTACGGATGAGGATTTTGGAGCATGTAGAAACTAAGTAACTTGCCTGAAGTCGTATAGTTATTAATGGAAATGACAGAATTTGAACTTAGTTCATGTGGCTCTAAAACTCATGCTTTTATCCACTTCATGATAGTGGTTAATGTTGATACCTAGGTGTGTTAATAAAGGGTTGTTTTATTAAAAACATAAAAAATGAAAAAAAGATGCTATTTTCCTCTAAGAAAATTGGAGAGAGTGCCTGCAACCATTTGTCTCTCACTGATTTCAGACAAAGTATATTGGAGAGAATAAAATAGCTTCTTTATAGTTGGTCTAAAATTATAAAGGGAAACATCCTGCTCACCAAAAGCCATTTAGTACCTTAATGGTTTTAGAATACTATGTCCATCTACTGACAGTTGTTTCTTAACAGCTAACTTCCCCAGTCTCATGATCTTTGTTTGTTTATTAGCTTCTTACACTTGCTTTCACACACCATCTCTTTCTTATTCTGCATTGCTATGCTTGCTTGATTTTATTTACTTTACAGAGGAATAAACAGAATTGAGCCAGTCTCTGGGAGGGATGGATGGACAAGGAAGAGGCTAAAATTACCTGGGTTTTTAGGTAAAGAGGAAATTTTGGAGGATTGTGAAGGGAACATACATTCTGTTAAACAGGGAAGTCCTGCAAAGTGGTGGGGATGTTGATGGAAAGATCTTATTCACTTGATGGTCAAGTGAATTGAAAAGGACAGAATGGTCTCATGGCAAGGAGTGGTAATTTAAAACAACACAATACATTAAAGATAGAAGAGGTACAAAAATATATGCTCACAAGACCCAGCGCATAGAGGGATGTTAATAAATAGAAATAGAACTGGAGTGCTGAGAGGAGACTGTTAGATTTGATGTTTTGAAAGCTGAGGGTTTGGTTGTAATAGCACAATGTGGAGAGTTCGGCAGCTGTTTAACAGGGAGTAAAAAGTTGAATGTTCTGTACAATCCTAGCACTATAAAAGTATCAGTGACATATTAGATATACCTTTTACTAGGTGACTCTTTGAAAATGAGGCAACTTTCCTCTGTGCCTTGTGATCATTCTCATTAGTTTATATTAACTTAGGTAAATCATCAGACATCTGTTTTTATGCTACACTATTGGCTTTTGAAATTTCTTCAGTGTTGAGAAATGCACTCTTAAATTGTTGAGAAATGCACCCTTAAAAAGAGAAATAAGAGTTTTAAAAGACAGTTGCTTCATGGAAGTGGCAGGCAAGGTACCTGCTGCCAAAATAAAACTGAGTGCTTGTGTATTATAATATAGAAGGACCCATGTAATTGATTTATCCTAAAACTTAGTTTCAGCAAAAGTCTTTCTCTTTATATGAACGGCATGCTTGCTGTTGTTGGCCCACGAGGAAACTGTGACTATGCACATTTCTATTTTTGTCTTATTTGTCAGAAAAATAAAAGACAAAGTCTATATTCAGTTACAATAATTACTAGATGCTTAGAATCAAAAGGATGTTTTTCCTGCTTTTTCCTCCCAAATTTTTTGAAATTTCAAATCAACCTGCTTTATATTTGCGGCGAATGATATTAATGCACCTCAAATCCTTTTTTACAATGGGAAAGTTAGAAATTTTAAATAGATACATGTATACCTTGTGTATTTAAGTGGCCTGAATGGTTCCCTTGAGTTTTCCATATATATTTCTCAGTTATCTACCTTTTGTGAAACCTTCCTCTTTTTTACACTTCACTATGTCTCTGTTGTTTGTCGTATCTAAGTTTCATTTGTTTAAATGTTTTGAACAGGAGATAATATAAACTTGTCTCGTCCTGGATTCTACATCCCTATCTAGAACTGTCAGTTATTCCAGAGCAGAGTACTGTGCCCTCCAAAGCAGGCACTATATTGTAAAAACCATGTTGTGTATTATGGCGTGGATTTTGTTGGCAGATGTTTATATATGAATATTCTTTCATACAACAAATATTGAACACTCACTGAGTGCCAGGCACTCTTCTCGGTTGGATGAAAAGCTAAATGAAGTCCCTGCTTTGTGGAGCTACACCTTTATATGTGTGGTTGGTGGCAGGGTGTGGACAGGCAATAAAAAAAGTGAGGTGAATTTAGATAATGACAGTGGCTGTGAAGAAAATAAAACAAAATGGTATAAAAGTGTGAGTGGGAGTTGGAGAGGTGTAGACATGTAAGACCTGCCTAGGAGAAGACATTTGACTGGGGAGACCTGAATAATAACATACACTGAACACAAACTTTTAGGTGATCAGTTAAAAGCCAAGGAAGTTGTTAAAGGTTTTAATTCCCACAATCATAATCTTTATAAAAAGTGTTTATGTATGAAAACTTAAACTGAGCATCATGGATTTATTTGGAATTTCAAATGAGTTTTCTAAGATTTTATTTGACTGAAAATGAAAACTATGTATGGCTATTGTGCTTCAAAAATCACAGTAGTATTTTTATCTTGACTTATGCAATTAAGAAAAGCTAATTGTATTTTTTTAATGTATCAAATGCCTAGAAATGTTTGTATTATATTCCTTTAGTTTTGAAGACGAAATAATAACAATGCAGTTAGCTTTATAACTGATTCTCCCCCCTCCCACTTTTTACAGAAATTGATCACCCATGAGAAGTTTGAAAGTGCATGTGAAGAACTAAATAATGCATTACTTCGGGAACAGCAGGCACAAATGCTATTGAATGAACAGGCACAACAACTACAGGAATTGAATTATAGACTTGAATTGCACTCCAGTGAGGAAGCTGACAAAAACCAAACTCTTGGAGAAGCTGTTAAGGTAAGAGAATAAAGGGATATTTGCATAAAGGAATATTTTATCTATGCGTGGATCTTAGAGGGAGTTATGATATCTCCTAAATAGGAATAGATCCCAAGATGTGAAATTTTATTCTATGAAGATAGAATGAAACATGGTTCTAAGACCTCAGTTACAAGCCTGCATTCACATGTATTGAGAAGGTAAAAGTAGGCTTTACTTGTTAGTTGAAAACAAAGTGAAGATCTTTTCCAGTAATAATAACAATTATTATTAACAGTAAAATTAACAGTAAATGTTTTGTTTCTTTTATCTTCCTTATTTCTTCCTCTCTTTAGAGTTTTCCTTTTCTTGTTTTGTACCCAATGGACTTTGGAAACTCCACACATCTTTTGGATTCTCCACACATCTTTTGGATTCTGGAAGGTTTTGGTCTGGGTCTGATTCTTATATAAGTACATATTTGGGGAGGAGGGAGGTTTAGTTAGAAAGAGTTCTGTCTGTCATATATTTGTGGTAAAGGTATTTCAAAGGAAAAAGAGAAGCTATCATTTAAAAGTTGAGAAAATTTCATTAATGGATTTAGGACTATAGTACTTTCTGGAAATGTTGCCTACAAAGTATAATAGAATTCTGGTTTTTGATTATAAAACTTGTGGATTTATCACTAGTGAGATTATATACGTTGGAATGGAACTAAATCCAGGGAAAACAACAGCGATATAGCCTCTATATAGGATATCATACTTAATACAATTAATCAACTCAGTGTTGGTATTAACTTATACAAATATATCTATTTTTTCTGATATTATGATCAATGATAAAATAGCCAAAATTTATTGTTAACTTCCTGTTTTTCAGGCACTATGCTAACTACTTTAAAACACTTCTGTACTCATCACACAAACTGTATGGGATTATTCCTGTTTTATAGATGAGAAAACAGATGCAGAGAGGTGACATAACTTACACATTTCTTAGTAAGTAATGGATCTAGGGAGTCAGATTTCCATCCATCTTCCTAACCACCACATCATATGTTCCAGCGTCCATTTGCCAGGCTTGGTGTTACTGTCACTACATGAGTTATTCATTTTAAACTACCTCTGTGAGGTAGGTACTATTGTTATGATTTTGATATATTTTTGTTTGTTTGTTTAAATTTAGAGACTTCAATAAACTTGCCCAGGGTATCCTGTAAATGTTGAAACTGGGATTTAGTTTTCAGAAAAATTAGAAAAATTTGAAATCTAAAGCAAGAAAGTACACATGAATTTAAAGAGGAAAATATAGATGTCCTTTAAGAAGAGGAAAAAATGACCAGGATGGTATTAGTATTTTAGAGTATATTTTTCCAAATATATGTATTAAATTGAACAATTTGAAATTGCTGTTTTTACAAGTGAAAACTAGACAAATGCCAGCAATTTCAAGTGGCTCAACCTAATACATATTATTTTTCTTACATAAATGAGAACATACTTATATACTGTTTTGAAACTTACTTGTATTACTTAGTAATAGATTGTGAGCATTCTTGCTTACCAACTGATATGACTGTGAATTTTTTTTTCACTTTTTTTTACACAAGTAATAAATATTTATTGTGGAAAAATAAGAAAATATAGATGAAGAAAAATTAAAATAATCTCAAATCATATCACCTGATATATCCAGCATCAACATTTTGATATATATATTCCAGACTTTATGTTTTACAAATATAGAAATATAACTGAATATAGGTTAATAAAAATACAATCATACTATTATACATATTGTTTTTTACTTACTTTCTTCAAACACCATGTCAAGGATTTCTTTCTATGCTAGTAAGTATAGTGGTATTTGTCAGGCCTTTGAGCCGAAGCTCAGCCATTGTAACCCTGTGACCTGCACACATACATCCAGATGGCCTGTAGGAGCCAAGAATTCTGGAGCAGCCAAAAAACCACAAAAGAAGTGAAACAGCCAGTTCCTGCCTTAACTGCTAACCCACCTTACGACATTCCACCATTATGACTTGTTCCTGCCCTACCCTAACTGATCAATCATGACGTTCTTCTCCAGGACAATGGATCTCATGATCTCGCCACCATGCACCTTGTGACCCCCTCCGCTGCTGACAACAGATAACCACCTCTAACTGTAACTTTCCACTGCCTACCTGAGTCCTACAAAGCTGCTGCTCTCCTATCTCCCTTCGCTGACTCTCTTTTCAGACTCAAATCACTTGCACCCAAGTGAATAAACAGACTTGTTGCTTACACAAAGCCTGTTTAGGTGGTCTTCTATATGGACACGTGTGACAGTATCATCAGTTCATGGCTGGTTGAATTCTTTTGGATGTATATTTTTTCTTTTTCTTTTTAACTGACAAATAATTGCATACATTTAGGGTATATTTTGATGTTTTGCTATATGTACGCATTGTGGAATGTTCAAATCAGGCTAACATTCATCTTTTCACATACTTATCATTTCTTTGTGGTGAGAACATCTAATATCCACTTTTTGTTTTTTTTTTTTTTTTTTTACCATTTTGAGATATACATTATTATTATTAAGTATACTTACCTTGCTGTACAATAGATCACCAAAATTTATTCTTCTTGTCTAGCTGAAACTTTGTACCCTTTGATTAACATTTGACCATCCCCACTCGTGACTTCTAGTAATCACTTCAATGTACTGTACGTAATTTATTAACCTAATTTGATATTATAGATTTGGATTTATCCCAGTTTCTTCCTCCTCCTTCGCCTCCAACTCTTCTTCTTCCTTCTCTCACTCCTTTCCCTCCTCTTCTTCCTTTTTTCTCTTCCACTTCTCCGCCTCCTTTTGCTATTATAAGTAAGTATTAAGATGAACAACCTGGTATCTAAATGTTATGCAAATATCTGTGATTATTTCATCAGGATGAATTCCTAGATGAGGAATTACTAGGTCAGAAACCACATACATTCAAATAATGTACATATTATCAATTGGCCTACAGCAAGTCTCTACTGATTACATTCTCTCCTAAGATATATGAGAATTGCACCTTTGGCCCTACCTGGCTGTTACTATTTAAAACATTTTTGACAATTTGATAGATATGTCCTTGTTACTTTAATTTGTATTTCTTTTATTATTAGTTGAGTTGAAAACTTTTATAAGTATATTGGTCATTAAACAACATTTTTATGCTTCATGTTCTATTAATAGATAATGTAATGAACCGTGCTTTGGAAATGCATCTGTGTGATATTGAAGTCTTTTTCTCTGTTGCAGTTTGTGTTTAGCTATAATATCTTCCAGCAGATAAAGAGATGTTCATGTTAATTTTTTTAAATTGCCAGTAGCTTAAATATTGTTGTCAGGAGTGGAGAATTGTTTAATTACTATCTCTTAATTAGAACTAGCAGGCGGTAATGTGAAAATGCTCTCTTGTGGGAGGCAACATGGTTCAATGGAAAAAGCACTGGCCTTGGAACAAGTATTCCTGAATTCAAATCCCAGCTCTGTTGCTTGGGCAAATTACTTAACCTTCTGAGCCTCAGTTTCCTCTGCTGCAGAAATAAGGATAATGATACTTAAGTTATAGGATGTTTATGAGAATGAATTAAGATTCTATTTGAAAAGCAAGTGTATGCTTGTTAAATATTCTGTTGTGTTTTCAGTAATGCTTTAAAAAATAGTTTTTTAAAATATGTTGTGTGCATAACTTCTTTTACAAAACAAAGTATATTGTTTCTTTTTAAAAACGAAGATCATGAATAGAAGATGTGGATACAGAAGAAAAAACAAATTATCTGTGATTTATAATCTGAAAGCAATCACTTAACATTTTGGGAATTTTGTTTTAAATCATATCTTTTTTTTTTTTTTTTTTTTTTTTTTAAAAAGACAGGGCCTCACTCTGTTGCACAGGCCACGACCTCCCAGGCTTAAGTAATTCTCCTGCCTCACCCTACCAAGAAGCTGGGTCTACAGGCACATGCCACCACACCCAGCTAATTAAAAAAATTTTTTTTGTAGAGATGGAAACTCCCTGTGTTGCCCAGTCCTGGTCTCAAACTCCTGGGTTCAAGCGATCCCCTTGTCTTGGCCTCCCAAAATGCTGGGATTACAGGTGTGAGCCACTGTGCCCAGCCTAAATCATTCCTTTATATGTAATAGTTTTTATAAATAATACTTTAGACTGGATCCTCAGAATGGCCTTTTGTTTTAATACAGCTAAATCTTGGATTAGACATTCCCTGCAATAAATGCAGTGCATTAAGGAGTAAAGGAAATCTCCAAGGACAAAAATAAACGACAATATTTTCAAACGTCAGTATGTGGAAATCAAAGTTAACACTGAGTAGATGCTAGGTTTGTCCTGGAGGCAAATACAGGTTGAGCATCCCTAATTTGAAAATCCAAAATCCAAAATGCTCTAAAATCAAACTTTTTGAGCACTGACATGACACTCAAAGTAAATGCTCATTGGAGCATTTTGGATTTCAGGTTATCAGATTTGGGATGTTCAACCAGTAAGTATATAAATAATGCAAACATTCCAAAATGCAAAAATATTCAAAATCTAAAATACTTCTGGTCCTGAGCATTTTACATAAGGGATGCTCAACCTATACCAATATTCATCCTGGAAATAGGAGACTAAGCTTTGGGTTCCACCTGCAGATAGGAGCTTGAACCTAAAGCTCCCACATTAAGAAATTGCTTAATAACCTGAAAGGGATAATCAGTAGTATTCCATTGTTCTAGGCAAAAGCTAAGGCAAAAGTCTATCTGGATAAACGCTTGCCTAATCTAGTTCCTTCAGAAGCCCCCAAAGAGTAAGATCAACGAAGTAACTGACACATGAATAGATGGACATATATTAATCTTTTTTGTTTGTTTGTTTGAGACAGAGTCTCACTCTCTTCCCAGGCTGGAGTGCAGTGGCTGGATCTCAGCTCACTGCAAGCTCTACCTTCCAGGTTCAAGTGATTCTTCTGCTGCAGCCTCCCAAGTAGCTTGGACTACAGGTGTGCGCCACACCTGGCTAATTTTGTATTTTTAGTAGAGACGGTGTTTCACCATATTGGCCAGGATGGTCTCGATCTCCTGACCTCGTGATCCGCCTGCCTTGGCCTCCCAAAGTGCTGGGATTACAGGCGTGACAGATAATATTAATCTTACATGCAGCCGCATTGCTAAACTCTCTTGTCATTTCTAGTGCTTTATCTATACTGTCTAGGGCATAGACAGTAATATTAATCTGATAGTGATAGTTTTGTTTTTTGTTTTCAAACCTTATCCTTTTAGGTTTTTTTTTTTTTTGTTTTGTTTTTTTTCTGCTGCTTACTGGCTAGGATAAAGTGTTGGGTGGAGGTAGAGGTGGTAGGCATCCTTATCTTGTTTCCAGTCTTAAAGACAATCTTTCTAAGATTTCTTCATTAAGAGGAAATTTGATGTAGGTTTTTAGTTGATAATCCTTGTTGGGTTAGGGAATTTATCTTCCTATATTATGCATAATTTAAAAATCATGGACCGGGCACAGTGGCTCACTTCTGTAATCCCAGCACTTTGGGAGGCTGAGGTGGGCAGATCACCTGAGGTCAGGAGTTCAAAACCAGCCTGGCCAACGTGGTGAAACCCCATCTCTATTAAAATACAAAAATTAGGCGTGGTGGCGGGCACCTGTAATCCCAGCTACTCGGGAGACTGAGGCAGGAAAATCACTTGAACCCGGGAGGCAGAGGTTGCAGTGAGCTAAGATGGTGCCATTGCACTCCAGCTGGGTGACAGAGTGAGACTGTGTCCCCCGACCCTACTCCCCCCCCCAAAAAAAATCATGAATGGATGTTAGATATTATGAAATACATTTTATGCATCTATTTAGATAATCATATGACTTTTCTCACTTATTCTGTTGGCATGTTGTATTATATCAGGTAATAGCAAACTGTGATTTGTGTTTGTACAGCCTGTGAGCTAAGAGTGGTTTTTACATTTTTAAGGGAGTATAAAAAATAAAACCACAGAACAACATGTGATACAGATGGCATGTGGTACACAAAGCCTAAAATATTTCGTATCAGAGGTTTGCTGATGCCTGGGTTATATTTTAGTATTCTAATGTTAAACCAGCCTTGTATTCCTGAAATAAACCCAATGTAGCTGTAATGATTTTTTAAAAATACATTGCTGCACCCAATTTCTTAATTTTTCACTTGGGACTTTTCGATCTATAGTCTTAATTGGAATTGTCTTGTAATTTATCTTTCTCCTACTGTCATTATCACTTTCTTGAAATCAGGATTTTGCTGACATGAAAGGACTTCTCTTCCTACTCCAAACACAGGAAGCGGTGTCTTAGTGCATTTTGTGCTACTGTGACAGAATAGCACAGATGGAGTAATTAAATAACAGTAGAAATCTATTTCTCAAGGTTCTGGAGGCTGGCACCAATATCAAGGTACTGGCATCTGGTGAGGACCTTCTTTATCTGTCATGCTATGGCAGAAGGCAGAAGGGCAAGAGAGTGCTTGCACACTCTAGGGGAAGGAAGTAGGGAAGGGGGCCAAACCCATCATTTTATAAGAAACCCTATTTCATGGGTTAATTTATAACTAACTCACTCCCACAATAACTGTATTAATTCATTTATGATGGCAGAGCCCTGATGACCTAATCACCTCTTAAAGGTCTCACCTCTCAGCGCTGTTGCATTGGAGATTAAGATTTTAACACATGAACTTCGGCAAACACATTCAAACCCTAGCAAGTGGAAACTAGAAAAAATATAACAAATGCATTTTGGGTTATAGCCAAGCTTAAAGAGAGCAAAATATTCAAGTTCTAGAAATAAAGAGGACCAAAACAGCAAATGATGAGGACTCAACACCAGATGATGAGAAGGAGCTGAAGTCTAATTAGCTCATTGGAGTGTGCAAACCTAGCGGGAGGCCAGAGTTGATAATAATTACATTAGGGAAATCTAGGCTTTAAGCCTCAGAGAATAGGAAAGATCCACCTATGTAAAACTAGGCATCTGGAAGGGCTGCCCTACTGTGAAATGTGGATGAGAAAATCTCTGCCTAGCAGCTGCATGAGAATTTGACATCTACTCAGGGCTGTGGGTAGGAAAAGTTACTAAGGAAACTGGAACACAGGCCTGTGCTACACATAAATACAGAGTCTTAGTTTACACCTTCATGATCCAAGCACTGTTTAGTTGAGATTTAATCTTTAAAATAGTACAGTCCAGTCACCAGTGTGACCTTGTAGAAGGGAACGTGAAAATGTTCAGTAGGGATGTTTCTGCATTTCAAAGAATACACTCAAGACTGTTATGAAAAATTCAATATTTGATAATAGGATTCAATATTACTAATCACGCAAAAATGAATTGCACATCAATTGAGAATATTTACACTTTAGGTGGTAGAAATACTAGAAGCATTGAAATCAGCTGAACGGATACCTTAAGGGTTTTTTTGAGCTTTCTAAGAGATAAGGTATGAATAGAAGTTATAAGATAAGACATGAAAATACAGTCATGGAGATTATTAACTCAGTGAACATTGAGTAGATGTTGATGAAATATATTAGCAAATTGGAAGAAAGCTGAGGAAATAATACATAATGTTCTCCAGAGGGACAAAATGATGGATAATAAGAAATTAAGAGGAAAGAAAAAGAGAATGAAATATTTAATTAAAGAATGAAAGTAGAGTACCATAAGCACCTATAAACATAGTAATGAGAGGACAGAATAACTAAGACAAGAGAAAGTCTTTAAAGTTATGGGAGTAAAAGGATTACTTAGAGAAGAATAGCAGTTAGATCCTAAGGGTAATGACTTAATTCAAAATAACTTCATTGAGGTATAATTCTAACAATATGTACACTTTAAATATATAGAGCTCAGTGCCTTTTGACAAATGTATACCACTACAGCAGTCTGAGCTCCCTCCTCAGCCCTGGGGTTGGGGAGGCGGAGTGCAAGGTGGGCCAAGTCAGACCTGGCAAGTATGTCCTCAGGCAATGGGCACATTTGTGGAGTGCACAGTGGTTTGAGCTCCCTCCTCAGCCCTGGGGTTGGGGAGGAGCATTGACAGGGTGCAAGATGGGCCAAAGGAAACCTGGCAAGTACAGCCTACAGCCTATAGGGGAGCCTACAGATTCCATATAGCAGTCTCAAACATCAGTGCTAAGGGAGAAACCAGTGGGTGACCAGCAAGCATCCAGAGGTGTGCTGAGGTTGTATAGTAAGTGTGAGTTTTTAAGAAACTGCCAAAGTCTTTTTCAGAATTGGCTGCGTGATTTTACATTTCCATCAGCAGTGTATGAAAGTTCCATTTGCTTCACATCCTGGTGAATACTTGGCACTGTTTATCTGTTGTAATGGGTGTATATGGTATGGTTTTTGCATTTAATTTGCATTTACCTGATGATTAATTATGTTAATTATCTTTTAGTGTACTTATTCATATATGTTCTTTGTAAAATATCTGTTCAAACCATTTGATATTTGATTGATTGATTGATTTTTTTGAGACAAGGTCTCCCTTTGTCACCCAAGCTGGAGTGCAGTGGCGCTATCATGGCTCGCTGCAACTTTTGCCTCCTGGGCTCAACTAATCCTCCCATCTCAGCTTCTCAAGTAGCTAGGACTACAGGCGCATGCCACCATGCCAGCTAGTGTTTGTCGTTTTTGTAGAGACGGAGTTTCTCTCTGTTGCCCAGGCTGGTCTCAAACTCCTGGGCTCAAGCAATCCACCTGCCTCAGCCTCCCAAAGTGCCGGGAATATAGGCATGAGCCACTGTGCTTGGCCAACATTTAATATTTTAAACTTTGCGTTGTTTGTTTTATTCAATTGTAAAAATTCTTTCTATATTCTATATATAGATTCTTTTTTCAGATACATATTAATAATATTTTCTTTCATTCTTTGGTTTGCTTTTTCGTTTTCTTAACCGTATCTTTCAAATAAGAGTTTTACATTTTGGTGAAATATCCGTATTCTAACTTTTATTGTTGTAGTTGATGCTTTTTCTGTTTCATCTAAAAAATGTTTGCTACTATGATGTGAAAAAGATTTTACCTTTTTGACAATTATATGAGTTAATTTTTATACATGGTGTGGTGTAAGGGTTAAAGTTTATTTTTTTCCAAATAAATCTTAAATTGTTCCTGTGCTATTTAAAAAATATGATCCTTTTTCTATTGAATTACCTTGGCCCCTGTATTAAATCCTCTGTGTGTGTATATGTGTGTGTTTGTTTCTTTATTACTGGACTCTGTTTCTGTTTCATTGATCTATATGTCTTCCTTTATGTTAATTCTACAGTGTTTTAATTGCTTTATCTTTATAGGATGCCTTGGAATTCATATTTTTAAGGTGCTGTAAGTCCTTTAACTTTGCTCTTTTTTTGAAACTGTATTTGCTATTTAGATCCATTGAATTTCCGTACAAGTTTTAGAATCAGATTGTCATTTTCTTGTAAGACATTAAGTTTATTGATACAGGCTTTATAATACTCCATTATTATATTTTTAATTCTTGTCGGATCTGTTGTGATAATTCCTCTTTCAGTCCTCATACTGGTAATTCGTATTTTCTCTTTAGTTAGGAGTTTATTAATTTTGTTGTTCATTTTAAAAAAATAAGCTTTGGCTTTGCTAACTTATTCTATTTTTTATAATATTCTGTTATTTTTATTATTTCCTTTTTTTTTTTTAGTTTTTAAAATTTTACTTTAAGTTCTGGGATACATGTGCAGAACATGCACGTTTGTTACATCGGTATACATTTGCCATGGTGGTTTGCTGTACTTAACAATCTGTCACATTTTAGGTTACTTTAGCCCTTCTTTTTCTAGTTAAGGGATTAGCCTATTAGATCAGGAATCAGCAAAATGTGACCCACAGGTCAAATGTAGCCCACTGTCCATATATAAAGTTTTATTGAAATGCTACTATGCCCGTTTATTAAAATATTGTCTGTGGCTGCTTTCTTACTACAGTGGTAGTTTTAAGTAGTTGCAACAGTGACCATGTGGCTCACAATGCCTGAAATATTTACTATGTAGTTTTTACAGGTATTGAATATTTTTTAGAACTTTATAAAGTCTCTGCTATTGGCTTATTAGGTATTTCTCTTTTTTATTTTTAGGGGCTGCTGTAGTGTTTATATCTCTTTCACGTATCACAGTCTATTTAAAAATAATATACTACTTTATGTATAATACAAAAATCTTACAGCACTGTACTTCCATTTCTTCTCTTTCATTCTCTTTGTGTTGTTGTCCTAGATTTCAATTTTACATGTATTATAAACTCCATACTATATTGTTATCATTTCAACTTTTAATAGAAAATTAGATTTTAAAGAAATTGAAAAATAAGAAAACAATTATCTTTCATCATTGCCCATATATATACCATTTTGATGCACATTTCCTTTATAAAGACCCTTGTTTCCATCTAGTGTGATTTTCCTTCTGCTTGAGGAACTCCCTTTAACATTTCTTGTGATACTTGTCTTTATTTTTGAAAGGTGTTCAGTATAGATGTCTATGTTGACAGTTTCTTTTAGCACTTTAAATATGTTGTTCCCTTTTCTTCTGGTTTGCATTGTTTCTGACAAGAAATATGTGTTGATTTTACTTTTGTTTGTCTGTGTGTAATGTGCCTTTTTTTCCCCTCAGGTTTTGTAAAGGTTTTCTTTACAAATTTTAATTTTTAATGTTTGTGGGAACATAATAGGGTATATATATATTTATGGGGTACATGAGATATTTTTATACAAACCTTCAATGTGTAATAATCATATCATGGTAAATGGAGTATCCATCCCTGCAACCATTTATCCTTTGTGTTGCAAACAATCCAGTTATACTCTTTTAGTTATTTTTAAATGTATAATTAAATTATTACTGACTGTAGCCACCTGTTGTGCCATCAAATACTAGGTCTTATTCAGTCTTTCTGTCTGTTTTTTTGTACCCATTAACCATCCCGACCTTCCCACACATCCCCACTACTCTTCTCTGCCTCTGGTAGCCATCCTTCTACTATCTATCTCCATGAGTTCAATTGTTTGGATTTTTAGCTCCTCCAAATAAGTGAGAACATGCAATGTTTGTCTTTCTGTGCCTGGCTTATTTCACTCAACATAATGACCTCCAGTTCCATCTTTGTTGTTGCAAATTACAAGATCTTATTATTTTTTATGGCTGTATAATACTCTATTGTGTATAAGTACCACGTTTTCTTTATCTGTTGATGGCCACTTAGGTTGCTTCCAAATCTTGGCTATTGTGAACAGAGCTGCGACAAATGTGGGAGTGCAGATATCTCTTTAATACACCGATTTCCCTTCTTTTGGGCATATACCCAGCAATGGGATTGCTGGATCATATGGTAGCTCTATTTTTAGTTTTTTGAGGTGCCTCCAAACTGTTCTCCATAGTGGTTGTACTAATTTACATTCCCACCAACAACGTACAAGGGTTCCTTTTTTTCCCTTGTACATCCATTTGTTACTCCCTGTCTTTTGGATAAAAGCCATTTTAACTGGAGTAAGATGATACCTCATTGCAGTTTTGATTTGCATTTCTCTGATGATCAGTGATTTTGAGCACCTTTTCAAATTTGTTTGCTATTTGTATGTCTTCTTTTAAAAAGTGACAATTTACATCTTTTGCCCATTTTAAAATCAGATTATTAAATTTTTTTCCTGTAGAGTTGTTTGAGTTCCTTGTATTTTCTGGTTATTAATCCCTTGTCAGATGGGTAGTTTACAAATATTTTCTCCCTTTCAGTGGGTTGTGTCTTCACTTTGTTGATTGTTTCTTTTGCTGTGCGGAAGCTTTTTAACTTGATGTGGTCCCATTTGTCTATTTTTTCTTTGGTTATCTGTGCTTGTGGGATATTACTTAAGAATTTTTTGCCCAAACCAATTTCCTAGAGAGTTTCCCCAGTGTTTTCTTGTAGTAGTTTTATTTTTTTTATTTTTATTTTTTTAAATTTATTTATTATTATTATACTGTAAGTTGTAGGGTACATGTGCATACCGTGCAGGTTTGTTACATATGTATACTTGTGCCTTGTTGGTGTCCTGCACCCATCAACTCATCATTTACATCAGGTATAACTCCCAATGCAATCCCTCCCCCCTCCCCCCTCCCCATGATAGGCCCCGGTGTGTGATGTTCCCCTTCCCGAGTCCAAGTGATCTCATTGTTCAGTTCCCACCTATGAGTGAGAACATGCGGTGTTTGGTTTTCTGTTCTTGTGATAGTTTGCTAAGAATGATGGATTCCAGCTGCATCCATGTCCCTACAAAGGACACAAACTCATCCTTTTTTATGGCTGCATAGTATCCATGGTGTATATGTGCCACATTTTCTTAATCCAGTCTGTCACTGATGGACATTTGGGTTGATTCCAAGTCTTTGCTATTGTGAATAGTGCTGCAATAAACATACGTGTGCATGTGTCTTTATAGCAGCATAATTTATAATCCTTTGGGTATATCCCCAGTAATGGGATGGCTGGGTCATATGGTACATCTAGTTCTAGATCCTTGAGGAATCGCCATACTGTTTTCCATAATGGTTGAACTAGTTTACAATCCCACCAACAGTGTAAAAGTGTTCCTATTTCTCCACATCCTCTCCAGCACCTGTTGTTTCCTGACTTTTTAATGATCGCCATTCTAACTGGTGTGAGATGGTATCTCATTGTGGTTTTGATTTGCATTTCTCTGATGGCCAGTGATGATGAGCATTTTTTCATGTGTCTGTTGGCTGTATGAATGTCTTCTTTTGAGAACTGTCTGTTCATATCCTTTGCCCACTTTTTGATGGGGTTGTTTGTTTTTTTCTTGTAAATTTGTTTGAGTTCTTTGTAGGTTCTGGATATTAGCCCTTTGTCAGATGAGTAGATTGCAAAAATGTTCTCCCATTCTGTAGGTTGCCTGTTCACTCTGATGGTAGTTTCTTTTGCTGTGCAGACCTAGGAATCCAACTTACAAGGGATGTAAAGGACCTCTTCAAGGAGAACTACAAACCACTGCTCAGTGAAATAAAAGAGGACACAAACAAATGGAAGAACATACCATGCTCATGGATAGGAAGAATCAATATCGTGAAAATGGCCATACTGCCCAAGGTAATTTATAGATTCAATGCCATCCCCATCAAGCTACCAATGAGTTTCTTCACAGAATTGGAAAAAACTGCTCTAAAGTTCATATGGAACCCAAAAAGAGCCCGCATCTCCAAGACAATCCTAAGTCAAAAGAACAAAGCTGGAGGCATCACGCTACCTGACTTCAAACTATACTACAAGCCTACAGTAACCAAAACAGCATGGTACTGGTACCAAAACAGAGATATAGACCAATGGAACAGAACAGAGTCCTCAGAAATAATACCACACATCTACAGCCATCTGATCTTTGACAAACCTGAGAGAAACAAGAAACGGGGAAAGGATTCCCTATTTAATAAATGGTGCTGGGAAAATTGGCTAGCCATAAGTAGAAAGCTGAAACTGGATCCTTTCCTTACTCCTTATACCAAAATTAATTCAAGATGGATTAGAGACTTAAATGTTAGACCTAATACCATAAAAATCCTAGAGGAAAACCTAGGTAGTACCATTCAGGACATAGGCATGGGCAAAGACTTCATGTCTAAAACACCAAAAGCAATGGCAGCAAAAGCCAAAATTGACAAATGGGATCTCTTGTAGTAGTTTTATAGTTGGAGGTGTTAGATTTAAGTCTTTAATCCATTGTGGTTTTATTTTTGTATATGACAAGAGATAAGGTTCTAGTTTCATTCTTCTGCATATGGATATTCAGTTTTCCCAACACCATTTATTGAAGAAATTATCTGTTCCCAAGTTTATGTTCTTAGCACCTTTGTTGAAAGTGAATTCACTGTAGGTGTGTGGATTTGTTTCCGGGCTCTGTATTCATTCCATTGGTCTATGTGTCTGTTTTTATGCCAGTACCATGCTGTTTTGGTTGCTGTAAATGCGGTAGTATAATATGAGGACAGGTAATAGGATTCCTCCAGTTTTGTTCTTTTTGCTCAGGATAGGTTTGGCTATTCTGGGTCTTTTGTGGTTCCATGTAAATTTTAGGATTATTTTTTCTATTTGCATAAAGAATGTTATTGGTATTTTTATAGGGATTGCATTGGATTTGTAAATTCCTTTGGGTAGTATGGATATTTTAACAATATTAATTCTTTTAATCCATGAACATGGAATATCTTTCCTTTTTTGTTTTGCACCCTTTTCCATTCTTTCCATCATTGTTTTATAGTTTTCATTGTGGAGATCATTAACTTATTTGGTTAAGTTAATTCCTAGGCATTTTATTTTATTTTATTTTATTTTATTTGTGGCTATGATAAATGGGATTACTTTTTTATTTTTTTTTCAGATTGTTTACTTTTGGCATATGGAAATGCTACTGAATTTTGAATGCTGATTTTGTATCCTGCAGCTTTAGTGAATTTGTTTATCGGTTCTAATAGTTTTTTGGTGGAGTTCCTAGGTTTTTCCAAATATAAGATAATATAATCTGCAAACAAAGATAATTTGACTTTTTCCTTTCTAATTTGGAGGCCCTTTATTTCTTTCTCTTGTTTGATTGCTCGAACTAGGACTTCCAGTACTGTGTCATGTAACAGTGGTGAAAGTAGGCATCCTTGCCATGTTCAGATCTTAGAGGAAAGGGTTTCAGTTTTTTCCTTATTCAGTATGATACTAGCTGTGGGTCTATCATATATGGCTTTTATTATGTTGATGTATGTTCCTTATATCCCCATTTTTTGAGGGTTTTTTAAAATCTTGAAGGGATGTTGAATTTTATCAAATGCTTCTTTCAGCATCAATTGAAATGATTATATGGTTTTTGTCCTTAATTCTGTTTATATGGTGTATCACATTTATTTGCATGTGTTGAACCATCCTCGTATCCCTGGGATAAATCCCACTTGGTCATGTTGAATGATCTTTTTAAATGTTGAATTTGGTTTGCTAATATTCTGTTGAGGATTTTTGCCTCAATATTCATAATAAATATTGGTCTGCAGTTTTCTTTTTTTGATGTGTCTTTGTCTGATTTTGGTAAGGTTTCCTTTTTATTACTGGTTTCTGGAAGTTTGATTATGACAAATGTTGGTGTGGTTTCTTTGTGTTTTTCCTACTGGAGGTTCATTGAACTTTATTTGTTTTATTTTTAAATTTTAATTAATTTTTTATTTTCAACTTTTAAGTTTAGGGGTACATGTACACAATGTGCAGATTTGTTACCTACGTAAATGTGTGCCATGGTGGTTTGCTGTACAGATCATCCTATCACCCAGGTATTAAGCCCTGCCTCCATTAGCTGTCCTTCCTGATCCTCTCCCTCCTCCCAACCTGCACCCTCTGATAGATCACAGTATGTATTGTTCCCCACTGAGTGACCATGTATTCTTGTTTAGCTCCCACTTAAAAGTGAGAACATGTAGTATTTGGTTTTCTGTTCCTGTATTAGTTTGCTAAGGATAATGGCCTCCAGCTCCTTCCATGTCCCTGCAAAGGATGTGATCCCATTCCTTTTTTTGGCTGCATGGTATATTCCATGGTATATATGTTTGACATTTTCTTTATCCAGTCTGTCACTGATGGGCATTTGGGTTGATTCCATGTCTTTGCTATTGTAAATAGTGCTGCAGTGAACATATGCATGCATGTGCCTTTATAATGGAACAATTTATATTCCTTTGGGTATATACCCAGTAATGAGACTGCTAGGTTAAATGGTATTTCTTGTTCTCGGTCTTTGAGGAATCGCCATACTGTCTTCCACATGGTCAAACTAATTTACACTCCCACCAACAGTATAAAAATGTTCCTTTTTCTCAACAACCTTACCAGCATTGGTTGTTTTTTGAGTTTTTAGTAATAGCCACTCTGACTGGTATGAGATGGTATCTCATTGTTGTTTTGATTTGCGTTTCTCTAACGATCAGTGATGTTGAGCTTTTTTTCATATGTTTGTTTGCCTCATGAATGCCTTCTTTTGAGAAGTGTCTGTTCATGTCCTTTGCCCACGTTTTAACAGGGTTGTTTGTTTGTTTGTTTTGTAAATTTAAGTTCCTTATAAATGCTGGATATTAGACCTTTGTCAGATGCATAGAATTGCAAAAATTTCTCCCATTCTTAGGTTGTCTGTTTACTCCATCGATCGTTTCTTTTGCTGTGCAGAAGCTCTTTAGTTTGGTTAGATCCCATTTGTTAATTTTGCTTTTGTTGCAGTTGCGTTGCAAAAATTGCTTTTTGTTGTGAAATCTTTGCCTGTGCTTATGTCCTGAATGGTATTGCCTAGTTTTCTTTTTTCTGTCTTTTTTTTGTTTTGTTTTGTTTTGTTTTTTAATAGTTTTGGTTTTTATATTTAAGTCTTTAATCCATCTTGAGTTGATTTTTGTATATGGTATAAGAGGTCCAGTTTCAGTTTTCTGCATATGGCTAGCCAGTTCTCCCAGCACCGTTTATTAAATAGGGAATCCTTTCCCCATTGCTTGTTTTTGTCAGGTTTGTCAAAGATCAGATGGTTGTAAATGTGTAATCTTATTTTTGGCTTCTTTATTCTGTTCCATTGCTCTATGTGTCTGTTCTTGTACCAGTACCATGCTGTTTTGATTACAGTAGCCCTGTAGTATAGTTTGAAGTCAGGTAGCATGATACCTCCAGTTTTCTTTCTTTTTTTTTTATTGTTTAGGATTGCCTAGGCTATTTGGGCTCTTTTTTGCTTCTATATGAATTTCAAAATTTTTTTTCTTATTCTGTGAAGAATGTCAATGTTAGTTTAATGGGAATAGCATCAAATCTATAAATTGCTTTGGGCAGTATGGCTATTACACAATATTAGCTTTTCCTATCTGAGCATGGAATGTCTTTCCATTTGTTTGTAGTTCTCCTTGAAGTGGTCCTTCACTTCCCTTGTTAGCTGTATTCCTAGGAATTTTATTCTTTTTGTGGCAATTGTGAATGGGAGTTCATTCATTATTTGGCTCTGGGCTTGCCTGTTGTTGATGTCTAGGAGTTCTAGTGATTTTTGCATATTGATTTCATATCCTGAGACTTTGCTGAAGTTGCTTATCAGCTTGAGAAGCCTTTGAGCTGTGATGATGGGGTTTTCTAGATATAGAATTATGTCATCTGCAAACAAAGATAGTTTGACTTCCTCTCTTTCTATTTGTATACTCTTTATTTATTTCTTTCTCTTGCCTGATTGCTCTGGTCAGACTTTCAGTACTGTGTTGAATAGGAGTGGTGAGAGAAGGCAACCTTATCTTGTGTTGGTTTTCAGGAGGGAATGCTTCCAGCTTTTGCTCACACAGTATGATATTGGCTGTGTTTTTGTCATATATGGCTCTCATTATTTGAGGTATGTTCCTTCAATACCTAGTTTATTGAGAGTCTTTAACATGAAGAGATGTTGAATTTTATTGAAGGCCTTTTTTTTTTTTTTTTTTTCATCTATCCAGAAAATCACGTGGTTTTTGTTTTGGGTTCTGCTTATGTGATGAATCAGATTTATTGATTTGAGTACAGTGACCCAACCCTGCATCCTGGGGATGAAGCCTACATGTTTGTGGTGGATAAGCTTTTTGATGTGCTGCTGGATTCAGTTTGCCAGTGTTATGTTGCGGATTTTTGCATTGATGTTCATTAAGAATATTGGCCTGGAGTTTTCTTGTTCTGTGTATCTCTGCCAGTTATTGGTATCAGGATAATGCTGACCTCACAAAATGAGTTTGGTTGGTAAGCTGTTTATTACTGGGAGGAATCTCTCCTCCTCAATTTTTGGAATAGTTTCAGTGGGAATGGTACCAGCTCTTCTTTGTACCCCTGGTAGAATTCAGCTGTAAATCTGTCTGGTCTTGGCCTTTTTTTGGTTTTTGGGCTATTTCTTACTGCCTCAATTTCAGAACTCATTATAGGTCTATTCAGGGATTCAATTTCTCCCTGTTTGAGTCTTGGGAGGGTATATGTGTCAAGGAATTTATCCATTTCTTCTAGATTTTCTAGTTTATGTACATAGAGGTGTTTACAATAGTCTGTGATGGTTGTTTGTATTTCTGTGGGGTCAGTGGTAACATCCTCCTTATTTCTGATTGTGTTTATTTGAATCTTCTCTCTTCTTTATTAGTCTAGCTAGTAGTCTATTTTATTAAGTTTTTCAAAAAGCCAACTCCTGGATTTGTTGATCTTTTGAATGTTTTTTTCCTGTCTCTATCTCCTTCAGTTTAACTCTGATCTTGGTTATTTCTTGTCTTTTGCTAGCTTTGGGGTTTGTTTACCTTGGTTTTCTAGTTCTTTTAGTTGTGATGTTAGGTTATTGACTTGAGATCTTTGTGGCTTTTTAATGTGGGCATTTAGTGTTGTAAACTTCTCCCTTAACACTGTTTTAGCTGCATCCTAGAGATTTTGGTACATTTTATCTCTGTTCTCATTAGTTTCAAAGAACTTTTTTATTTCTGCCTTAATTTCATTATTTACCCAAAAATCATTGAGGAGCAGGTTGTTCAATTTCCATGTAGTTGTGTGTTTTTCAGTGAATTTGTTTAGTCCTGAGTTCTAATTTGATAACACTGTAGTCTGAGAGACTGTTTATTATGATTTCAGTTCTTTTGCATTTGCTGAGCAGTGTTTTACTTTTGATTATGTGATCAATTTTAAGTAAGTGCTGTGTGGAGATGGGAAGACTGTATATTCTGTTGTTTTTGGGTGAAGAGTTCTGTAGACATCTGTCATGTCCACTTGATCCTGAGCTAAGTTCAGGTCCTGAATATCTTTGCTAATTTTCTGTCTGATAATCTGTCTAATATTGTCAGTGGGGTATATTAAAGTCTCCCAGTATTATTGTGTATTATTGTGTGGGAGTCTAAGTCTCTTTGAAGGCCTCTAAGAACTTGCTTTATGAATCTAGATGTTCCTTTATTGCGTGTATATATATTTAGTATAGTTAGCTCTTCTTGTTGAATGTCTTTCTTTGTCTTTTTTGATCTTTGTTGGTCTAAAGTCTGTTTTGTGAGAAGCTAGTATTGCAACCCCTGCTTTGTTCTGTTTTGCATTTGCTTGGTAAATTTTTCTCCATCCCTTTATTTTGAGCCTATGTGTGTCTTTGCATGTGAGATGAGTCTCTTGAAGACAGCATGCTGACGGGTCTTGGTTTTTTATCTAGCTTGCCACTCTGTGTCTCTCAGTTGGGGCATTTAGCCCATTTATATTTAAGGTTAGTATTGTTATGTGTAGACGTGGTCCTGTCATAGTGATGTTAGATGGTTATTTTTCAGACTTGTTTATGTGGTTGCTTCATAGTGGCATTAGTCTGTGTACTTTAGTGTGTTTTTGTAGTTGCTGGTAATGGTTTTTCTTTTCCATATTTAATGCTTCCTTCAGGAGCTCTTGTAGTACAGGTCTGCTGGTAATGAATTCCCTCAGCATTTGCTCGTCTGAAAAGAATCTTATTTCTCCTTTGCTTATGAAGCATAGTTTGGCTGGATATGAAATTCTTGGTTCAAGATTTTTTTCTTCAGGAATGTTGAATGTAGGCCTCCAATCTATTCTGGCTTATGCGGTTTCTGTTGAGGGGTTCACTGTTAGACTGATGAGGTTTTCTTTATAGGTGGCCTGCCCTTTTTCTCTAGCTATCTTAAACATTCTTTCTTTTGTTTCAATCTTGGAAAATCTGATGATTATGTGTCTTGGGATGCTCTTGTGTAGAATCTTGCAGGGTTCTCTGTATTTCTTGAATTTGACGCTTGGCCTCTATAGCAAGTTTGGGGACATTTTCATTGACAGTATCTTGAAATATATTTCCCGACTTGTTTGCTTTCTCTCCATCCCTTTCAGGGATGCCAGTAATTTGTAGATTTTGCTTCTTTACATAACCCCATGTTTCTCAGAGGCTTTATTTGTTTCTTTTCGTTCATTTTTCTTTGTTTTTATCTGACTGTCTTATTTCAGAGAGCCAGTCTTCAAGTTCCAAAATTTTCTTCTCAGCTTGGTCTGTTGTGCTGTTAATATTGTCATTGCATTGTGAAATTCTTGTAGTGTGTTTTTCCCCTCTATCAGATCACATAGATTCTTCTTTGTGGCTATTTCATTTGTCAGCTCCTGTACTGTTTTATTGTGATTCTTAGTTTCCTTGGATTGGTTATACCATTTTCCTCAATCTCAATGTTCTTTGTTCCTATCCATGTTCTGAATTCTATTTCTGTTATTTCAGCCAACTCAGTCTGGTTAGGAACTAGTGTTGTAGTTGTTCTGTTGTAGAACTAGTGTAGTCATTTGGAGGATGTAAGACACTCTGGCCATGTGATTTCCCAGAGTTCTTGCACTGGCTCTTGCCATGACTTGTAATTTTTTATTGATCGCTGGGCATTGTGTTGCTTCTTTTAAGGAGTATTGGACTTTATTGAGATATGCAGTTATTTGTTGTTTAATTTGATCCTTTCGAGGTTTGTAAGGATGGGTATAGAATAACCTTTACTCAGAGATGGTTAAGCCTTACTACTAAGGTATGGTTCTTCTGGGATCTCTACCGAATGACCCATATGATAAATGTAGACTCACCACTTGTCTTGAGGGAACTTGAATGATTCTCAGCCTTGGTGATCTCTCTGGAAATTGCTTACTGCTTTGCTCTCTAGTTGCTCAATTACCTTACCTTATGGATTTTTTTACTGTATACATTCACATCTTAAGCAAAGACACAGGACACTTTAAGCTGGAATTCTAGATTTATTTTTTAGGGTAATTTCTTCCTCTCCAGAACTCTGTACTATACCTTTTAGCCATCTCAGGCACCTCGGTATGTGATCTCTGTTTTCTCACTTGAACAAAATCGCCATTTCTGCTTGGAATCTGCCTCCTTGCTCCATGGTCCAAAATATGACTCCAGGAAGAAAGCCAGATGATTTTATGGCTCCTCTCATTTCTTTCTCTTATTAGGTTTTATTGTCCTATGCTACTGGTTGTTCAGTATCTGAAAACAGTTGTTTTACATATTTTTTCCAGTTTTATCGTTGTTTAAGTTAGAAGGGTTAATCTAAAGTCTCCTCCACTTAAAAAGAAATCCATTTCTCTTTGATGCCACTTCTTCCTTTGTGAAGCAGGCAAACTCATCTACTCTGAATGAGGGGGCATTTGGAGGGAAAAGGCAGTTGGAGAGTAGAAAAGATTTAAAATAGTCACTTTAGAGAGGAGAACAAGTCAACAGTAGAAATATAACTGGAGTGCTAGACAGAAATACAAGTGGAGGGATCTTTTGAGAATTTATGGTAATACTGATTTGCCTAAGGCATTTGAATGCTTAGATGTATGCCCTCAAACATGAATTCACATTGTTTTTCAAGGATTGGGATTTGTTAGATATATTAGACAAGGAGACGGAGGGGCAAGGGATGATAAAGTCCAAACAAGAGTACTATTGAATAAATCAGCCATTGGATGTAAGCTGGATTAAAAGAGAAGTGAAGAAGGGAGAGGGCTAGTAGACTGGGAGATCAATGAATGGTCATATAATTTATTGTTGAACAACAAATCTGAAAGAATCATTGCTTGCTTTCAGAGAGGAGGATGCTTGATTTCAGAGAGCAGGGTGCCTCAGTGATTTTGGAAGCAGACTAAGGTTAGGATATCACAGGTGTAAAGTTGGAGTATGGAATGGAATCGAGCAGGTGAGATGAAGAGGTCATGGAAATGGAGAGGTCAGATTTTTTGATGGGCCGTCTGTATTGTCTTTCAAGTTACCCAGAATGATGAGATGTTGCCTTAGTCTATTTGGGCTGCTATACCAAAATACGATAAACTGGATAGCTTATAAACAGCAGAAATTTATTTCTCACAGTGCTGGATATTGGGAAATCTAAGATCAAGGCACTAGTAGATTGGTGTCTGGTGACAGCCTGCTTCCTCATAGATGGCACCCTCTTGCTGTGTTCTCACATGGTGAAACGTGGCAAGGCAGCTCTTTGGGACCTTATTTATATAAGGACACTAATCCCAATTTTGAAGGCTCGTCCATGATGGGTTAGTCACCTCCCAAAAGCCCCACCTTTTATTGCCATCACCTTGGGAGTTAGGATTTTAACATACAAATTTTGGGGGAACAGAAACATTCAAACCATAGCAAGTGGGTATTGGAGTTAGATAATAATTGTGAGCCAGGCACATGTGGCTGAGAATTAGCATGAGTGTATTTGCAGTGAATAGTATTTTCAGTGTGTATAGTGGAGTCTAGTGTCTAGAGCAGCACTGTCCAGTATGGTAACCACTAGCCATGTGTGGCTATTGAAATTTAAATTAATTACAATGAAATGAGATAATAAATTCAATTCCTCAGTCTCACCTAGCCACATTGCAAGTGCTCACTAATTTCATATGGCTACTAACTGTCATATAAGCAGCATAGATACAGAAAATGTTTATCACTACAGAAAATTCTGTTGTACAGTGCTGGTCGAGAGGACAGGTGTTGTGTGAAGTATCTAGGCCTGTAGCAGACCTTTTGGGCTTGGAAAGAGAAACTTACCTGCAATGTTCCTCATTTAGGCAGAAACCTTTCAGAACCAGAGGGCTTGAAAAACAAGATCTTTTCCTTTTGCTGATATTGAACTAATGAAACTTGTTGAATAGTTATAAAATACTCTAACAACCCTTATGTCAGTGAAGGAAAAGTCCTTTGAAGGCAAAAACTATAATTAGATACCGCATACCTCTCTGTTATTGGAAATATTACACAAATAAATATGGAAAATATAGTATAGAAAAAAGTGGAACAAATTAAAGGTTTGGTTTTTCTTTTCTTTTTTTTCCCCACCCCCCCTACTCTATTCTTGAGATGTTTCATATTGTTGATCTGGTCTGTAGTATCTTTAGTGGTACTGGACCTCTGAGACTGTTATGTTAGGTATCATTACTTCATTTGGTATAGTTTAGAAGACAATGAAAGCTGTATATCCAATGTATTTTATTTTTTTCCTTAACCTTATTAACTTTAGGTAAGCGTGGATTTAAATTTAGTTACCGTTTCTACTAGCAATTTTTTTCTTGAGTCCCGTCTTACATATTTCGATCCTTAGGAGACCTCAGATTCTATTTCGTGGTAGGCACCCCATGTTAGTGGAAGATGTGGAAGAATGATTAAAATACATAGTTACTTCAATGATGGAGTCTCCTATAGGCAAAATACAGGAGCTAATACAGAAATTTTTACCTTAAGATATATTGCTGCTGTAACCAGAACCTAAAGTATGAGGCACTGGCTTAGAGATCATGCAGTTTATGGTGGAGAAACTGATATCAGGGCTGGAAAGATGGAGATTTATGTTAAGTTGTGGGAAAACATTTGATAAAACTGTATTTGGGATAATTTAGGAGGCAGACTATGTATGTATCTAATGATCCTACAGTTCTAGGGGAAATGGTTGGAAACAATATTATGTGTTGGCTTTGGCACTCTGGTTTGAACAAGGTATTGAAAAAAGAGAAGTGAGCTCAGGAAAGAATTAGTTGGTTTGTGACCAAAATAAAAGGGACGAGAGAGAGTCTAGAAATCTGGAGCTTAGAAGGAGTCCGTTATGACTCGGCTCCATGGCAAAGAAACTAAGGGCATAGCTTCCTTATTCAAACCTGTTGTCTTAGATGGCTTCAAGGAAACCACCATTAAGTTCAAGTACACATGCTATGCCTATTCCATGCTCATATGCATACACATAGGTATATAGAAAGAGGGAAACTGGTAGTGAAGGTAATCTTCAAGGAGTCTAGGTATATTGATTGGCACATGCACTGATTGGAAGCAAACAGATTGAAAATCAACTTTTTGAGGCAACTATATGCTAAAAACCCCGCAAGTCTGGACCAAAATTGCCTAATAGTCTTTTAGCCTTAAACAACATTTGGGCCCTCAAATATTTGAAAGTAAGAAAAGGAATGCAAAAATTGTATAGGCCACAAAAAGTTACTGTCCTCAATGTTCATTTCATATATGGCCATGGAAGATAAAGGGTAAAGAAGAACCTCCCAGAAGGCAGAGCAAGCAACTGTGGAGAGCCGTAGAGAACAGATTCTTCCAGAATTAGGGACTAATTAAGGAATTTATCCTACTGTCAGGATAGAAAGATCTCTTGAGTTTTTGTCCAACAAGATTTCATTATTGCTGTGGACCAATCACTGCTACATATTGCCCATTCTTCCTTTCTCTGAATGAGAGTATTTGGTGTGCATTCCCTATCCCCATTAAATCTGTGTATATTGGGTTGAGCATGGGTTTAAATTATCTTTCAGTTAATAGGCTGCTGTACTATGAGGACCTACATCTGGACCTCATGGTAATTACTGAGCACTACCAGATGATCCTAGATTTTGAACTGGATGCATTGACTAGATGGGAATTTAGGTTGTCGTCTTTGGGGAGAGAGTGTACAAATAAGGGTGAACAGAATACTGAAATGGGTGTTTGGTAGCCAAAAACGCAGCCTGTGGGCAGAGACTGGCTAACCGTTCTTCAAGCCCATTTCCTTCTCCTTAGGGGCTTGCTAGCATTTGATTGAGTTTTGGCTAATGGAATGTGAACAAAGTAATGTTTCTTACTTACATATTGGTTATATGGTTATGGAAATTTCCCATGTACAATAACTCTATATTGTTTTACCTTTCTGGCATAATGCCAGACAAGTAAGGTGACTTTGGAAGCCATGTGTTAAAGATAGTGGAACTACAAGATGGAACATGTGGGTCTTGCAATCACCATTTAGGTGACAACTAAACACCAGTCAGGACCATCTGTTTTGGAATTTATGTGATCAAAACTCTGGATATTATCATGTTTGAGCCATCATACATTTTTGTTTGGTTTTTGGCTATAGCATCTAACTAATTAAGGGTAAAGTTCCCTTTGACCACAACCAACAGTTTTGGTTGCTTTTCTCCTCCCCAGAAGTAATATTATGTCTGTGTTTCTTTCTAGACATTCTGTATACTTTTACATGTATTTGTGTGTGTGTGTGTGTGTGTGTGTTAAACTATAAGTTAATATTGTATATTGTGTCTTTTTGTTCCAGAACATGGGCTAGATATCTCCCTGTTGATTATTTTAATTGGTATACAGAATTCTATACTGTAAACAAGTCATTGTTTATTTAGCTTTTCATTTGCTGATTGGCATTAGGTTTTTGTCAATTTTTAAAATACTGTAGTTTTGAATAAGGAGGCCAAATGCCTTATGCAGCCATGGTAGATCTAGTTCTGGTGCATATACAATAATTTTAAAATTTAATTTAGTTGAGTAATAGGATCACTTTGTATTTGCATATAAGGTGAAATAAGAGGTCAGGATAATTAAATTTTAGAATAGGGGCCTGTGATTTGCAGTTTCAATAAATGGAAGGCTTTAGGAATACCATGGCCCCTTGACACTTGTGTGGTTCCTTTGGAAAGGGATAATTTTTCTAGTCTTAATTAATTTTGTCAGTTATAGAGAAATATTGGAAAACAAAGCATCTGAAATAGCCCATTGATTTCCCAGAATATTTTTGGTATCTGTAGCTGGTACCAGCCTCGGGCTGGGCTCATCTTCTGAAAATCCATTCCATTGTCCCAAAGTGAGTTGATTTCTCCAAGTTAGTCTACAAACCATAATTTAATGACATGCTTCTTTGACTTGGTGTGTATTTTATGTTTGCATCATCTGTTAAAAACAAGATTTTGGCCCATAGATAATATGCTGATGGGGTTGGCGAAGAGGAGTAGGTTAGGCTCTTATAAATGAAAATGTAGGAAATGATAGCAATTTGTGAATTTTTAGCAAACAATGGGAATAGTACAGAAACCGTTACTTCCTTGAAATGACATTGCTTGTATGAATTTTTTTTAAATGTTGCTCTCTGCTTACTAAGTTTGAGATTAAGAATGACTGAATCATTTGGGATTGAAATACAATTGTAGCTAAAATTGTTCTTTTTTTTTTCTGAGAAAAGTTAAATATCTTACAGTGTTATAACTTTCAATTACATATGAAACACACTAGATATTTTTATTATATATGGAAAATTTAAAAATATTTTTGTATTTATAGAATCATCTAATGAAGCAAAGAGTCTTTTTTGTAAAGTTACAAATCTACTGATTTATTTTTCTGAAAAAACAAATCTTCATCATGCAATTAATACATATATTTGAGCCTCTACAATGTGAGAAGTATAGTACTTGGCTCCGCAAATAATATATATTGAATGTAATTAGAATATTGACATCCTAATGGTTGGTGAGATTTTGATATGACAATGAATGAGAACTTCTGAAGCTGGAGTATTATAAAATCTTACAGTCTGAATTGTCACAGTTTTGTAAGTCTGTCCATGAAAAATCTTAGACATTGGTCAAGTGAGACTGGCTTAGGGGCAAAAAATAAAGATTTATTCACAGTAAGAATCCCAGATAGTTCTTTTGTGTAACCTTGATCCAACTCTTATTCACACACGCCTTTTCATCATTGTTTTGTGTCATCTGCTTACTTCTGCTATCTTGTCTTTCATCCCACCAAGCTGTTAGCAGCCTCACAGGGGTCTCAAGACTTAAGCCTCTTCCTAGCCCCCTGTATCATTCTTTGCCTTCCTGTAGCTGCTTTGGGTTTTTCTCTCTCATGTCTCATTTTTAATAGAATGTGAACTCTGTGCTTTATTGTTCTCCATTCTCAAAAGTTAATTACATTTAGACCATGCATGGGGAAGAAGAAGTAAAAAGAATATGTTTTTTAAAATTTTAAATGGAGTAATCATTACAGTAATTGTGGTAGAGGGTAACATTTTGTGGATATTTACCTCCTTATTTTAAATGGGTTCTAACATTTATATTAGTAATAAAATTATTTGCCCTACTCTGAGGGTACAGAATGAAAATGTTGCATAAAGTAATATAGTCACTTAATTTTGAATAAATAGCCATATTTTCTCTGGTAAACCTTTAAACAAAAGAACTCCAACACTCATTTTCCTTAAAAAATGTAAAGATCTCTTAGTTGCCAAACCTTGGTTATAATAATAATTAACATCTATCATATAACCTATTTTCATAAAGTAGGATTATTAGCATCATTACTTAATTTAAAAGTCTTATCACTTTTTACTTTAATCCCATATATTTTTATCTTACTAATGACTTATACCATTGAGACCTGTAAGACAGTCAATTATATTTCAAGGTCAGAGAAAAAGAATTAAGAAAACAACAGCTCTCAGACACTTTTTAAAAGTAATAATTTTAACAGAGAAGACTCAAGATAGAAGGTAGAAGATTCATAAAAAGTTGTCATTTTCATTTTTGTCAGCCTGAACAACAGAAAATATGTAATAATGTAAAACATTCACGTTTTGTTTATTATGATGTCTTATTATGATTATGATAATTTTCTTTTTTCAAAGTGCATGTTCTCATATATAATTTTAAAAACGTTTTTTCATGTTCAAATTTGTCCTCAAGGAGTCATAATTTGAAATTAGAGTTTTTTAAATTGAGTACTAACCTTTGATTAGATCATATTTTAAAATTAAAATATTTGAATCATACAGTTCAACTTTGTATAAACTTTTTTACAAACATTCTATTGGTTTTTTAAATTAAACCTGCTTAAGTAAGAAAAAAATAAAAAACATAGACTAAACAAAATAACTTGTATATAATCTCATTCTCTCTCACATATAAACATTATTAATATTTTGGCAAATAAAACTGGAAATATGCTATACATAGTTTTGTATCTTGTTTTGGGGGCATGCAGTGACATTATTTATACTTATATTTTCAAAGAATCATTCTGGCATCTATTGAAGTATAGACTATAGGTATGCAAAAGTGGAAACACAGGCAAGTTAGGAGGCTAACAGTATAATCTAGTTCAGTTCTAAGACCAGTGGCTTAGGACAGGGTGGTAGGAGTAAAGAGAGGTTAGATTCTGCATGTATTTGCATTTTGAATGTAACACTTATGTAATTTTCTAATGGATCAGATATGAATGTCAGAGAGATGAATCAAGGACAATCCTGAGCCACTGTGTTAATGGAATTGCTATTTATTAAGCAGTTATTAAGATTATTTAAAAATTTATTTTAATGAACCATATAATATTCTCATGAATGTGCTAAAATGTATTTAACTATTTTCCTGTTGTTGGATATTCAGATTATATTCCTTTTTCACTATTAAAAATTAAGATGAACATCTTATAATTAGATCTTTGACTGCATACCTGATTATATTCTCAGGATAGAGCTCAATAAGCAGATTGAGTCAAAAGATAAAAGATGTTTTAAAGTTATGTGTGTGTGTGTGTTTCTTTAAGGCTGTGGCTGTTTTTCTCAGTTCTGGTATTTTTCTGAGAGGACGTGTAAGCACACTTGTCTAATTCCATTCTCATCGGCATTGGCTATCATTAGGTGTTATCATTAAAACATCAATAACAACAAATCAAAATGAAGAACCTTTGCCAGTGTGACAGATACGAAAAGGTATATTGTCTTGCTTTGCATTAAGCATAAAAAGGAATAATAAATTTTTTCACAGGTGTTTTCTGTTCATATACTTTACGTAAAGTTAATTTTGTTATTTGTAGTGTAGTTTGAGAAATGAGAACTAACATTACTGAGCACATATACTTTGGTTAGGCACATTGCAAGGCACTTCATATTATTTTACTTAACAGTCACAACATGTTAAGATACATAATATTGCTTACATTGTATAAATGAAGAAAGAAAAATAATTGCAAAGAACTTGACAATACACATGAGGACACCACTTTATATAAAAGCCAAATATATTTGTAATGTTGCATGAAAGGCTTGATTCCCTTTGGGCCCGTCACAGTCTTAAAGAGTGTTACTGTTGAAAATTCTAATTTTAATTTGTCATAGCAGGAGATTTTTGTATTTTATATTTAAGAAAAATAAAATACTTTATACATATTTAAAGAGAAAGTTGATAATGTGATGTTTTCTTTGTGTATTATAAGAATATTTTCATGACGGAGAAAATTATTTGCCTTTTAACAAAATCATTTTTAGGTAAGTTTTAGAGCAGACCTTGCTAGACTTGAAAATATGCATTCTTGTTACTTGTCATATGTTGCCCACTTAAAGAAAACTTAATAACATTGAATCTGATTTTCCCCTATCAAGCCACTTAGTCATATTCTGAATTAATCAGGCCACACAGTGGAGAAAATTTTTTTCTGAGCTTTACAAGAAGAAGTTGTACCATTTATTATCAAAATTCTCATTATATTAAATGAAAAAACGTGACATGTTGGCTTTTCACTTCTCAAATCATGTATCTATGTTTATCTCTATATACAGCCACATACTCGGTATATGTATATACATTATACAGTTTCTATAAATAAATTACTATTTCACTTACATGTCTATATACAATATAAAATAAAATTTATATACAACACATTTTAATATATAATTATACATTTACTTATGTATTTTATATGTGAATATACGTGTATATATATGTCTGTCACGATGTTTATTGTTAGAAATATATTCTGTGACATGTTTCGGGTGTGGTTTTTGTCATTTGCGTGTTCAGTCTTCTGCTGGCGCTTTGCTCTTAGGTCCCTTTCAACAGTTAGTGGTATGCTGCCCCCAGGTGTTGGCAAGTACTTTGATTCACATGATCTCGTGGTCTGAATTTACAAAGCCTGTTTTAGCTAAGGTCTAGATTATTACTTTCGCAGAATTCCTTTTGTAGTTAAAAAACATCTTTTATTAAAATAGTTGAACAGAACAATGTATATATAGGAAGTTGGCTAATTTCTATCCTGCGATCTCTTTAAGAAACAAATATCTTTGAACAATGTAGTACCTTTCTTATTAATCTTTTACTCTTGTCTATCCCTAGATTTATCATAGTACTTTGATTAGAATGGTCCCTTCTAATTTACTCTGACAGCCTCTGGTGGTCAAGTCATTGCCTGGATTCCAATGTGGTTCATGGTACTGTTATGAAGTGGTCATTATCTACATGGCTTTAGATGTCAGCCCAGTTTGCTGTTACAATGGTTCCTTTCCTCTTGGATTCTCAGACTTGGATGATGGTGATGCATTTATTTTACTTAGAGAAGTAGTATTATTGAAGAGATGAAAGGAGTTTTTACTTTTCTCCTGCTCTAACTCTCCCAAAGTTCCTCTTGTGGTATGGAAGCAGAATAGAAAAAAAGAGAATCAACCTCAGATTTTCTTCTTCATCCACCTATGACTGAATTTCAGATGAGAATATTTTTCTAGTTTACACTATTAGAAATAGAACCTATTAATTTGCCTTGTGTTTGTAGAATTTAGATTGCTATAGTCTCCTGCATTAAAGACACCAACCACATGATTGATAACTAAAGATATAAATAAGGAGCGGACGAGATCAGACAATGCATAGATCGGTATTAGTTCAGAGTATGTTTCTTTGATAATGTAGGTACAAGGAAAATAGGGCTATCACATTCTTGGATTCTCATGAGAATCCTGAGTCATGCTAATAATGTAACTACTATAAAGTGGATGCTTTACATACGTTCTCTGCAATCCTCTAATTTCCTGAAAATAAAAAATAAATATAAATTACTAATAGAAAGTTAATTAAAGGTTAGAGTTTTAATAAATTGGTCCAGGGTCACATATTAGTAAGTTTTGGAGTCAGAACTTGAAGTCAGTTCCTGGTGGTTTAGTGGCTACGGAGAAAAAGAACTTGAACTCAGGATTGCCCAACTTCATCACCCTCCCTATTTCCAATACAGGATTTTCTTTCAAGTTTGGGGCATTTTCTCTCTAGGAGAGATTTTTTTTAAAAAAGAAAATTGGTTAAAATATTTAGGAATAGAAATTGGAATAATTCTAGAAGTGTCTTAATCTGCAGCTAATAGCTATTTAGCTGTCAAATGATTTATTTCAAGTGAGTATTATTTAGATTATTTGAAGTTCAGTTCAGTATTGGTGGTAGGAGGGCACCAAAATGAGGTAGACACTAAGCTTCCAGAGGGTTAACATTTTCACTTTGTGAAATAATACTCCATAGACTCTTCAAAATTAAATCTCATTTTCTTCATTTTGGTTTTCTCTTATCACTTTCTGGAACATCTATTCGTCTGTCAGAAATTGAATATCCTGGTTCTATCCTCTATGGCTCTTATATTTTAAAAATATTTCTATCTTCTTATTTTACATTCTGGTAGCTTCTCTTCACTCTTTCTATTGAAATGCTTTATATTGTAGTCATATTTTAATTTCTAAGAATTGCTTTTAATTTCTCATTCTCTTTTCATGGCATCCTTTTTGAAGTTTCTGTATTTTCTTATAGTTTTTAAAACTGGTGTTTAACAAGCAAATAATAATAAACAATTATTTAAGTTCTCTGAATTCTCTTTCTTTCTTCTGAGATCTTCATATTTTTTAAAATTTATTTTTGTTGATCCCTTTTTTATGCTGAAGGCCATGGAAGATTATATTTTCCAAAAATGGCCACAGCAATATTTCTGATCCCACAAGTGCTTCTAGAACCTTGCTACTCCCATATCAAGATGTGGAGTCTATTTCCCTCTTTTTGAAATTGAATGGGCCTTTGTTAAGTGACAGTGCATGGCTTTTGAGACTATGTCATAAGGACATGGCTTCTACCAGATTTTCTTTAGCCCTCTCAATTTTCTCTGTTGGAAACCAGCCATCATTCTCTGGGAAAGCCTGGGTCATATAGTGAACTAGGGATGAATATGCTCAGCTAACAGCTCAGCTAGGGTCTCATGCAACAAGCTAGCATCTCATGCAACAAGCTAGCATCAAATGCCAGACCTGTGTGAATGAGCCTTCAGATGACTTCCTACACCAGCCTTCAGCTGAGGCTCCAGATATTAGGGAACAGAGACTAGCAGTCCCTGCTGTGCCTTATTCTATTTCATGATCCATGGAATCCATGAGTCTAATAACAGTAGTTTGACACCATTATGTTTTAGATTAATTTGTCATATGTAACCCTGCAACATATGACAGATTGTTCTAAATTGTAACTGGAACAAAGGCTTTCATCAAATTTATGAAAAACTTTGTTTGGTCATTCACATTTAAGAATGAAGAAGGCCGGGCGCAGTGGCTCAAGCCTGTAATCCCAGCACTTTGGGAGGCCGAGATGGGCGGATCACGAGGTCAGGAGATCGAGACCATCCTGGCTAACACGGTGAAACCCCGTCTCTACTAAAAAATACAAAAAACTAGCCGGGCGAGGTGGCGGGCGCCTGTAGTCCCAGCTACTTGGGAGGCTGAGGCAGGAGAATGGCGTAAACCCGGGAGACGGAGCTTGCAGTGAGCTGAGATCTGGCCACTGCACTCCAGCCTGGGCGACAGAGCGAGACTCCGTCTCAAAAAAAAAAAAAAAAGAATGAAGAAAAAAATGCTAACTAGGAGCTCTTTGTATGCAGTTAAGAGTTGGTGACTGGTTGGCTTTCCTTTAGGGTGAATGGGCTATGAGCTTGCTGTTAGGCTGGGCAACCTTTTGGCACCACCACTCATAGCTAGTTGCCTATTTCTCCCTTAGAGATCTCATTCAATTTTTATTTGGTTTTAGTTTGTTTTATGAAATAAATACCTTCTTTTTTCTCCCTTGCAGGTAAATGTCTGCTTACAGTTTTGTATGATTATGTGTGTGTGGAGGGGGGGACATATGGGTGTGGTTGGTCATTCCAAGTACAGTCTTTTAATTAATTTATGTCTTCTACAGCTTGATTTACTCCCGCCTTGTATTGTAGTGGTTTTACAACTTGAGCCTCTTCTAGGTTGTAGAGCATTACTCCTCTTTTCTGTACACATCTCCTACATGTACTCTAGGTTGAAGATTGAAGCTTTCACTGCTTTCTAAAATGGAATTTTTCCAGAGAGAAGAAGTGTCATCTTGAACTAGACTTTAAACCTTCTTGAGTCAGTTGCTTGTTTATTTTCCTAGAAATCTTTCATTTTATTCAAGTTTGAAAGTGTTTCATATACACCTAGGGGAATGCCGTATCTTTCCTTATAATCATTAAAAGTTTCCATGTATCTGATATTGTCACCTGTTTTTTATTCCTAATTTTGTGTATTTATCCTTTTAATCTGATTAAGCTAGCTTGTGAGGGTGCCCTAGATTATGTTTCTTTTAGATTGAGTAGGCCACTTGAGTTCAAAGACCTTGTGATTTTTGAGCCTTTAGTTTGTTGTAGCTGAATAAGCTTTTCTGCTGCTAAGTAATTTTTTTATGTGTCTCAGTAACTCATGTTAGAATTCTCCATACCTGATCTGCTTTCCTCTGGGTCAGAATGAAGGAAAAGGATTAATCTTGTTATTTCTTAGAATCCATTTTTAAAATCTGAGGTGAGGACCTTTCTTTCTTAGAAGTCTTCAATAGTAGGATTTCATGACAGAGTAAATGTAGAGGATATAGGAATAGAAAGGAATAAAAGATGAATTAATATGTTACATTGTAAGATTAATAATACTGCTAACAACAAAGAGGGCAGGGGAATCAGTTTGGGGAATGTGAAAAATATAATTTCAGCTTTTTGTTTTGTTTTATTTTGAGATGATCATAAATTCTAGTGAGCAAATGCATAGTTGTTGGTTGTAGTAAAGTGTTAAAGATTTAAAAAATAGATGAAACACCTTGAAAGCATGAAAGGAAGAGCAAACAAATGTAGGAAAGATCTAAATTTGCAAGGCAGGAGGTAAAAGAGGAGATGCAGGGAAAAAAACCCAGGACTTAGAGAAATCGTATGTGAAGAATTTTATTGAGAAAGTGTTCAGTAACATCAAATATCCACACATATTAGGTGTTCAGTTTGGATCTATTTTGAAAACTTGCTTAAAATAATTTTGCTTATTCTATATTCTTAGATTTATATGTAGGAACTCCTTAAAAAATGATAGCTTTCAAAAGAAAGATTTATTTAGCAAATAGCTATTCCTGGGCCCAAACACATTTCATCTTTTACTGGAAGAAACAGACATGCATAGATTTAAGTGCAATACAGAATAGAGAGGACCATCATTCTGTATAGGGTGCTACAGAAGCCTGAATATTATGTATAAAAGCTGTAGGTTGTTGAAGAATGAGAACTATTTTTTCAAACAGTAATGAAAATGATTTTTCTCTAATATTTTTCAGAGAAAACAAAACTATTTTTTCAAACTGTATTGAAAACGATTTTCTCTGTAATATTTTTCTCTTTTCTAAATATAGGTCAGAAGATAGCTTATGTTGATGGAAAAAATAATCAGGGTTTTTGTATCTTTAGTTCGTAAGTGAGCTTTCTCCTTCTTGACTGGCATTTGGAAGACTGGGAACTGTACACTGGCATGTTGAGTCCTGTCTATGCTAGGAGAATGGTGAGTTCAAAGGCCAGATTTCATACAGCAAAGAATGGCAAGCATATTTATTGAGTGTTTACTATATGTTTGGCTCTCTGATCAATACTTCAAATACATTGTTACATTCAGTCCTCACAGCAACCTTTAGTATAGACACCAAAATTTCCTTTTATGGATTAGAAAACTAATGCTCAGGAATGTTAGTAATTTGACCAAGTTTCCTCAGGTAGTAAATATCAGAGCAGGAATTTATATTTCAATCTATTGGCTCTTTTATTACATCTAATGTGTGGATGGGAAGGGAAAGTAGTAGATATGGATTTTTACCTTTGAGGGATTAGCAAAGGCAGAAAGAAAAGCCGATACATGATAACGTGAGGGAAGATAATGGCCAAGTGAAATTTAAAGAAATTAGGACCACTTAAATATGTCTAAAATGAAAGCCTTGATTCTGAAAATGTGTAAAGATGAGAAGAGGGAGATGTGAAAAAAGATAGAAAGACTTGGGATTGGATAAACAGAGATGTGAAAGTTAGTAATTTTAGTGTCTAAAGCATCTAAAATTTAAGGTGATATAAGTCTGCTTCCCATGTGTTTTCCCTCTTTAGTAAAATACTATGCAAAACTTGCTATGCAAGATACTCATATTATATATGCTTAAAGAACTTTGTAGTCTGGGCATGGTGGCTCACACCTGTAATCCCAGCACTTTGGGAGGCCGAGGTGGGAGGATTGCTTGAGCCCAGGAGTTAAAGACTAGCCTGGACAACATGGCAAAATCCCATCTCTACTAAAAAATAAAAAATAAAAAAATTAGCCAGGTGTGGTTACATGTGCCTGTAGTCCCAGCTACTCAAGAAACTGAAGCGGGAGGATCACCTGAGTCCAGTAGATTGAGGCTGCAGTGAACCATGATTGTGCCACCACACTCCAGCCTGGACAACAGAGTGAGACCCTGCTGAAAAAAAAAAGTGCAATAATGATAGCAAATATGGCATTTGCCATAATTATAGCATAATAGTAGCTTGCTGCTGAATAAAAGAGATTACTACTGATAATCTATCTTCTTCAGTAGCAAAGTTGGTGTGCCTGTGATTTGTTGAGATTCATGTCAGTGTTCCTCAAGCAGTGACAATAACTGGTAGTACCCAGAAAAATCCTTGCTGGAATGCCATTTGAGATAGCTTTGTATTTTCCTAAGTTACTAAGGCATCAATGGAATATTTAGTTTAAATTATATATCCTTATGAGAAAGTGTTTTTGTTTGTTTTTATGGTGGTGGGAAGACATGAAAGACTCATCTGATCTAGATGACCTGTTGAGATTTATTTTAGTTTTAAATGTTATAACCAGCAGAGGTTTCACAAATAACCTCTGTAGTATTATAATTCATATCTTATTCCAGTTACAGAAGAAAGCAGGATATTCATTTTCTAACTTTTATACTACTATTTGATGCTTATTAGAAGGAAAGCATATTAAGAAACAGACTTCCCCTCAAACAAACAAAACCGTAAAACAGCTGTCTGGCCTTTTCAGTTGATTCTAATGATAGTAAAGTCCCTAATAATAGGAAGTTCAGACATCGAGAATTAGATATTCTCATTTAATGCAATCCTCTTTACCATGTGGAACAGTGCACCCAGAGTCTTTAAGCATAATGCCAAAAAGGAGATAGAAAAACTCTTTTTCTTGGAAATACTGATTGCTCATTTTTGAGAGTAGAAAGTAAAGCCATTGGATATTGAAGGATAATCAAGAATCTATTGGTATTATGCATATTTACAGTTCTGTAGAGATAGATTTCAAACACTGGTTAAGAGTGGTTAGAATCTTTCAATTGCTTAAGAATTGTAAGAATCTTAAGTATTTAGAAATTGAACATAGAGACCCTGTTGAAGAATGCCTGTAAAGTTGAGTAATTCATTATATTATAAATGAGTTCCTATTGGGTCTTCAGCAATTTTGACTTTTTCTACCTCTTTTCTTATGGCCATATCTTAATTTTTTTTTTTTTTTTTTTTTTGAGATGGAGTGTCGCTCTGCCGCCCAGGCTGGATGGAGTGCAGTGGCGCAATCTCGGCTCACTGCAAACTCCGCCTCCCAGGTTCACACCATTCTCCTGCCTCAGCCTCCTGAGTAGCTAGGACTACAGGTGCCCGCCACCACACCTGGCTAATTTTTTTTTTTTTTGTATTGTTAGTAGAGACGGGGTTTCACCATGTTGGCCAGGATGGTTTCAAACTCCTGACCTTGTGATCTGCATGCCTCAGCATCCCAAAGTGCTAAGATTACAGGCGTGAGCTGCTGCACCTGGCCCTTAATTTTTATAATAACAAAACTGTACTTTGTAAGTGTTTGAAAAAATATTAGCAACTTCAAAGATAAAATGCAAACAAAACTAAAAATTAGATCATGTAATGAAAGAGCACCACATTAGGAATCTTTAGAGCTGAAGAATTAAAACACACTTGACACTTTCTTAATTTTCTTATTCTATTAATGTATGAAACCTGGAACTGGAAGCTTACTGGTATTTTTTCTACATTGTAATTATACTAATAAACATCTTTGACTGTGACCTTGGAATTTATAGTGCAATAGGAGAGATTTATTATAAGTCAGTGCTTTAGAAGAAAAATGGGATTATTGCGGAAGTGAACTTCATGTTAAGCAAATGTACTCGCGTACCATTTGTTCCAGTTAGTTTTGAGCTTTAACTTGTCTTTAGGTTTTCTTTAAAAAACAGAGAGGGTTCTTATTAAATTCAGACTCCTGACAGATCTTTGTAATATTATTGAGTCAACTATAAAGTAACTACTTTACCTTGAAATGTGCAAAAGGAATCAATAGGCTTACAAAACTGCCTTTTAAAAAATGTTTGTAATCATATTTTTCCTGGTAGCCTGAATATCAATGTGTATGACCTTTCTTGGTTTCTTTCTTTGTTTGGTTTTGTTGCAATATTAAAGTCCCTTATAGTTAGAGAGTGTTTGAGTATTTTGGTTTTGATTTCTTTTTCGTCCCCTGCACCAGCCTCTTCCTTTTTTTTTTTTTTTTTTTTTTTTGGTAAAGAAGTACTACTTACAAGGAATTTTCCTTAGGGTGTCTTTATTTTTCAACTCAATCAACTTTTCCCATGATCTTATTTTTCTTTTTGTTAAAGTTAATTCTATAAGAAAATTTATTTTTTAAACTTTTGGTGTGAAATGCCATAGAAATGCTAAATAAATCTACAGTGAACATCCAGTGGTGAAATACAAATAAAATCCCTTTCTCCTTTAATTTGACCTTATTCAGCTGTGGTTGGCATTTGAGCTCTTCATATGCCTTCCTTAAATGAGGTTGCATTTTCATTTGAAATACAGTCATGTGTCATTTAAGGATGGGGCTATGCTCTGAGAACTGTGTCCAGACAATTTTGTTGTACAAACATCATATAATGTACTTACACAGACCTACATAGTATAGCCTTCTACACACATAGGCTGTATGGTAAAGCCTGTTGCTTCTAGGCTACAAACCTGTACAGAATGTTACTATACTGAGTGCTGTAGGCAATTGTAACACAGTGGTAAGGATTTGTGTTATGTGAACATAGAAAAAATACAATAGAAATATGGTATAGAAGATAAAATTCATATACCTGTGTAGGGCACTTACCATGAATAGGACTTGAGGGACTGGAAGTTGCTCTGAGTGCCTCAGTGAATGAGTGGTGAGTAAATGTGAAGACGTAGGACATTACTATATACTGCTGTCGACTTTATAAGCACTGTATACTTTTTGACTCCTTTACAACACTTAGCTTAAAGCACAAACACATTGTAAAGCTGTACAAAAATATTTTCTTTATATTCTTATTCAGTAAGTGTTTTTCTCCTTTTGAAATCCTTTTTTAATGTTTAAAACTTTTTTGGTAAAAACTAAGACATGAGTATACACGTTAGCCTAGCTCTACACAGGGTCAGGATCATCAAGACATTAGTAGGTGATAGGAAATTTTCAGCTTCATTATAACCTTTTTTTTTTTTTTTTTTTTTTTTTGAGATGGAGTCCTGCTCTGTTGCCTAGGCTGGAGTGCAGTGGTGTGATTTCGGCTCACTGCAACCTCCACCTCCCTGGTTCAAGTGATTCTCCTGCCTCAGCCTCTTGAGTAGCTGGGATTACAGGCACACACCATCATGTCTAGCTAATTGCTTTTGTACTTTTTAGTAGAGATGGGGTTTCGCCATGTTGGCCAGGTTGGTCTCAAACTCCTGACCTTAGGTGATCTGCCCACCTTGGTCTCCCAAAGTGCTGGCATGAACCACCACACCCGGCCTCATTATAATCTCATGAGAGTACCGTAGTATACATGGTCCATTGTTGACCAAAACCTTATGTGGTGCATGACTTTATACATTTCCATCTGGAAACTGAAGTATTCAAATATATGTAAACTATTTGGAATTTTGTAAATGATATTCATTTATGTTATGCCACTTAAAATCTGTGACTGAAGTTGATTTTTGCCATTGTTGAGTAAGTCTTTCATTTCTTTAAATAATTTTCTCTGTAATTAGTTGAATTGGTAATATGCCAAAATGCTTTATTAATACAAATATGCAATTTTATTGTCTTATGACTTGTATTTGCTTTAGTGGTTTGTTTTATTATTAACTACAATGAGGATTCTTTGTAAACTTATAAACCTCCAATGTGGAGGCTTAAGGGACTATGTAAATGTTGTTAGCATTTGTCCTTGCATTAGATAAAAATGGCTAGGGTTTATTTCCTTGCCACTTGGCTAAATAATTTGCAGATAATAATTTCTCATCTAACTTTTAAAACAATTTTTAAGATAAATATTATTACCCATCATTTGCAGATGAGGAAACAAAGGCACAGAGAGTTTAACTTAGCCCAAGTTGCAGAGCTAGTAATTAGTGAAGCAAGGACCTGAACCCAGAGATGTTTATTGAGAATGACAATACTGTAGTAAGACTTTCTGTCTTAGAAAAATTATTTTCTTTGAATGCACTACAAAAATGACCCAGGCTGTATAGTTTAATTACAGATATTCCAAGGTTAACTATGAAAATACTTGTTGTTTCAGTGGGCCCAATTTTAAATTAATAAATAGTACATTATAACCTAAAGGACTAATTAAAATTTATTCACTTTTTGAGCGTGATTATTTTTAGTTATCATTAATCTGAGACTCAGCAATGGTTTTGTTTCAGAAATATTTAATTTAATTGTCGTCAATCATAGTAATCAACCTTAGAATATTACATTTGTAGTAGAATGAGCATAAATTTAAATGTCTCAATCTTTGGAGGTAATTATCTAATTATATGTTCATATTTCTAGCATGATTAAGTGGCAATGTTTAATTCATTTTAGAGGTAATTTTACTCCATGTGGGGATATGTATTCTAAATCATTATACCTTTCTGTTTATAGAAAACATTTAATTAACATGCTCAAGTTTTATTTGGAAGTTTAGTAATATTGCACTGTTATATCACATCACTACTTAAGATGTTATTTTGGAAAACACCATTATTTATTAATCTTAACAAATTGCATTTTATTTTAGTATATTCACTATTAAGAGGCTACTCAACGAATATGACTTTATAATGCTTTGATCTTATGGAGTGCTGGAAAGTATTATTTTCTATGTTTTAGTCCAGAAAATGTATAAAGTAGTATTAACCTTGATAAAATTAGAATGCCTGAAACTGCAAAGGGTAAAGCATATTTGTCAGTTTTATCTTTTGCTAGCAAAAGCCTGGCCAATTGCCAAAATGTGGTTAGGGAGGTATATGCACTTTACAAGGATTATTGTTAAGGGTACCAACAAGGAAAATCACTGTGATAGATGAAACAGGATGCTACTTTATGGTGGTTTTATCTTATTTTAGGGGTAAAGTCAGAGTATCAAAGCAAACCAAAATCATCAAGATCATTTCTGTGATGGAAATAGAATTCATCTGTTTTTCTGATCTGTGTCCCGTGACAAGGAACATAGAGTCCTTGTAGAATTTAGAAAATCATTTATCTGTGAAGAATTTTGATTTGGGGTTTCTAAGCTGTGTCATGGCTAAAAGTCTTAAAAATAAGCAACTTTAATTGGAGAGAGGGTTTGACAAAATCTTGGGAATCAGATGTATTATGATGTAACTATTAGCTTAATAAATACTAAGGCCCTGTTTATTCCCTAGAGGGAAACAGGTCATTGAAATATTTCCCCTGCAAAGAGTTGAATAAATTATAGTGATTAAATTTAGTTACATATTTCATGTATTTGTATTTATTTACCATTTGATAAAATGTTATATAACTGAGCAATTTCCTATCTTTGTTTACTAGAGCACGTTAAAAATCAGTTTAAATTACTATTATGATATCCTGTATCTAAATTTAAACTAAGATTTTGTGATGAAAGTTGAGCTTATGAAGATTGTATCAATTACATTTTTTTTTTTTTGAGGTGGAGTTTTGCTTTTGTTGACCAGGCTGGAGTACAATGGTGTGATCTCGGCTCACTGCAACCTCTGCCTCCCCTGGTTTAAGCAATTCTCCTGCTCCAGCCTCCCAAGTAGCTGGGATTACAGGTGTGCGCCACCATGCCTGTCTAGTTTTGTATTTTTAGTAGAGACAGGGTTTCACCATGTTGGTCAGGCTGGTCTCGAACTCCTGACCTCAAGTGTCCACCTGCCTCGGCCTCCCAAAGTGCTGGCATTATAGGCATGAGGCACTGCGCCTGTCAGTTGCATTTTCAGTTACATAAAGTTTATACATATTATATTGAAAGTAATAAAAAATACAAGAAAAAAATGTTTTCATTACTATTTTGGTGTATGCCTTTCATATTTTTTAGTGTACCTATTTACATATATATACATGCATAGTAGCAATTTATCATATGTGTATTAAAAATAGTATTATGTTTTACAGTATTGTACCCCTCTTTATTTTGTTGTTGTCTTCAATTTTTTAAATTATTAAATTATTTTTCTGTAATGTTTTCATATTTACATACTGACCTAAGTCTCAAATGACTTACTGTGATTTTAATATTTAATTAAACTTCATATCTTCTGCCAATGATCCAATATTAAATGAGCCTAGACACTGATTTTCTAAAGTATCTCCTGATGACTTCATGGTTATATAAATATTAGAGTAAATTGCCAAATGTAGAAAAATGGGTTAAGATACCCTCTCCTATGTTGCAGTGACAAATAACTCTAAACAGTGGCCTTACAACAGCAAGTGATTTCTCACACATTATGCATAGTCATCATGGGTCAGCTGTGTGCTGCTTCATATGTCCATACCCTATGATTGAGGCTGATAGAGCGTTCTTTGTCTGGAACGCTGTTGGTCTTGTTTTATTTTTTTTATTATTTATTTTTATTTTTATAATTTTTTGAGACAGTCTTGCTGTGTTGCCCAGGCTGGAGTGCAGTGACATGATCTCGGCTCACTGCAAGCTCTGCCTTCTGGGTTCACGCCATTCTCCTGCCTGAGCCTCCCCAGTAGCTGAGACTGCAGGTGCCTGCCGCCACTCCCGGCTAGTTTTTTGTATTTTTAGTAGAGACGGAGTTTCACTGTGTTAGCCAGGATGGTCTCGATCTCCTGACCTTGTGATCCGCCCGCCTTGGCCTCCCAAAGTGCTGGGATTACAGGCGTGAGCCACCGCGCCTGGCCGGTCTTGTTTTAAAGGTGTCTACAAGGGACATTGCTGTTCTTTTCTCCGATAGGAAGCGACATTTTACTTCCAGTCACATTTCATTGGCCAAAGCAAGTACCTTGACCATTCCTGATTTTGACAGGACGGGGAATATACAATCCTCTTTCCAAAAAGGACACCACTAATTTACATCGTCAAATTGGGTATCAGTGGAACAGGAGAATATTACTTTCCCCTCTGGGAGGTGGAACAAATAGTTTGACCAATAATGAAATCTACTGCAGTAACTTATCTTTTTCATCATATAATGTATAAAAATAATCTGCTTTCTAGTTATAGCCACATTGGCCAAATTTGCTGTAACTTTACGTTCTAACATCCGCAGCCCTCTTCCTTAGTTTGGTCAGTAGGATTGAAAATACTTTATCTCCGGGAGCCATATGTCTGGTTGATGCTTTACTTTCTTGTTCTAGAGGTTTTTTAAGTATAAAAGAAAAAGGTTATTCCCTGTGTTATGCTGTTTGTTGTTTAAGAAAATTTGAATGTTCTAGAATATGTACTCAACGTCTACCACATGCCACAGAGCATTTTCTAGGCTTTAGAAGCCATATTCCTGACATTTTAAGGCATCACCACGAGATGGCGATCTCGCTCATTTAGAAGGTTAGAACAACTATGTTTTTCCTCAGGTGAATGGGTTGGTTACAGAGGGATCAGAAGTGTAAATTATACTAATTTTATAGCAAGCTCTTTGTAACCAAAATGGTACTATTTACTGAGTATGTATATATTCATGTACATATATACACATACACTCTTATACAGGAAAATTCCATTTGAAGCAAATCTATAAAATGCTATGTTTTGCTATGTTACTTCCCCAGAATATATATTTATTTTTCAACTGTTACTGCCTGAACAAATACAGGGGTTTTCCTAAGCGCAATTCCTCAAGAAATTGCCCAGAGACTTGAGTCCATCCCTCTGCCTTGTCCCAACAGTACTTTGAATATGCTTCCATCGGTTGCTGAAAGTGTGGTGGTTTTAGTTGTGGGCCTTCATCTTTGTTTTAACAACTCTGTATTACTCAGCTTCACTCTCTTTTTCTTTAATTAATACAAGTGAAGAGTGGTTAAAAATTATATATTTCACTCAGATATGTTAAAAAATAATTTTCATGATTTATCGCACAAAGGGAAAACCGGTACCAACCCTTTTAGAAATCTCACTCAATGGTTATTGCCAGTGGTAACTTTGTTCTACCCTCTTTTACTTCAAAACAACATAGCATAATAACTGAAAACATTTTAAAACCATAGACGAAATAGTGTAGTTCTTCTTAGAAAACAATCACTGAGTTCAATTGTTAATCCACTTTTTGATGTTCCTAAAATAATATTCTTTCCATCATCTATTTCTGCTCTGACTTAGGGTTTATGGCTCTCTATCATATAATTCAGATACCTTGTAGGATTTAATAATTAATGGAAATAGAAAATATATGGCTAGAATGTGCATTTATAGAAAGTAAATATTTAATATACACTCTGAGTAATGTAAAAGTAAATTTTGACATAATACTCTATCATATTAAGGAAAACTATTATAAACCAGTTCTTTTAAAATCATTTTTAACTTAGTATATCATTGTATCTTTTACTCATAGGTGAAATCGTATTAAACCTTGGTTAGAGTTCCACTAAAGATTTAAATGAGCTATCACGATATAGCCAGAATGACCTCTTGTGTTTCTTTAATTAGACAGTTATAGTTTATATATGTGATTCCCAAACAGATCAGAGAAGGTTGCTTCACAGCCTAGAATCCTTCAGAAGCTTCCCATGGCTTTCTATTACAATAGTTGGCAAATATATTGAGCCAAAGAACCCTTTCTTTAAACAAAATCTTATACAAAAGTTCATAGAAAACATTAAAGCAAATTCCAGTTTAAAGAAGCATGGGAGTCGGGAGTCCACTAATTCAAGCATCCTCTTCAAATTTTGCCCAGGCTGGTCTTGAACTCCTGGCCTCAGGCAGTCTGCCCACCTCAGCCACCCAAAGTGCTGAGATTACAGGCATTCACCACCACGTCCAGCTGGATACCAATTTTTTAAAGATGACATTTTTTTTTTTAAATTAGGCACATAAGTGTCTTCTTACATAGCAGCTAAGATCTCCCTAACTAGGGAGAGGTAGCTACAGGTGCTGTATTATTGAGCTTGATATCTTGATATACTGTTGTGATAGGGTGGGTTGCTGTTACAAATATTTGAAAGGTGATACTATGCTGGGCAGTCAAATTTTAAGATCTACAGGGAAAGTTAAGTGCTGTTGTTGCTAACTCGTAAAGGAAAGATATTTAAGTCCATTGCTTTTTGAAAGGTTAAACAAAGCAACAGCCCAATGTGTCTTGAATTATATAAAATTCTGTAGTACAGTGGAGTGCTATATAATTCATCATTTCTTTACAAATATTTATTTTTTTATTAGTACATTTAGTAAGTGATGACAGTGATCCTACTTTCACACAAGGAATCTTGAGTTGTGCATTCTTCAATTTTTGATGTTGAAAGTATATCCTTAAATAATACTGAAGCTCTTATTGGACTTCAATATAAGTAGAAAACAACCATTTAAGTATATTAAAGTAACTTACTGACTTTATGGGGTTTGATAAATAAGAGAAATGTTGGTTTTACATTTCCATGGTGATTTACCAGTTAGTAGATTTTATGGAAAATCTGAAGACATTGTTACTAATACTACTGTAGTACAGAGTTTAGAAGAAGGTTTTAGGTTCAGAAGAAGGGCTCACATTTTGGCATAAACCTATTTACTAGTTCCATGACTTTGGGGAAATAACTTCTCTGATTCTTAGTTTTCTCATGTAAAACAGGAATGGTGATAGTATATACCTCACTGGATTATAAAGAATCAAATAAACTGATGTAATTATAAAATGCATGAGTTATAATGATAATAATGGTACTTAGTTGTTACTCAAGTAATTTTTCCTGCTAGTGATTGTAGGAGAAATAACAGCAGTTATAATGGCCAGCATTTGTTGAATAGTTACAATGTGAGAGGCACTGTCCTACGTGTACAGGAAAATATGTGGAACACTCCCCATAGCAAACATTTGCTGTCCAGAATTTTTTCCCCCATGGACGTGTTTCTAAAATTAAGATAGAAATCAGTAGTAAAATACTTAATGCACAAAAAGTCATCCAATGAATAAATTTTAAGAAAACACTCAAAACTTTGTTTTATTTACATTTAAGTCTAAAATAACCTAAATTTATTTCCCCAATTTTAAATTTGACCTTCAGATTCTCTTAAATAATTGAATTTTATTGAGTTGGCATTTGATTTACTTTTATTAAAAATAGTTAATATGTAACATTCACGTTAAATAATGGCCATTTAAATTTTGTAGTACAGTGAAAATATTAATGTAAGAGTATTTTAATTATTAACAGGCTTATTTACCCTATTATTCAATTATATCACCAAAACAATTCTCGAAGTTGAAAGATTTTTCCAATCGTTTTTTATTTAAATGTTAGAAACCCAACTATATGAAGCCCTTTATAAATTATTCACATTTTTTCAAATTCTTAGACATTTGTTTTAGGTAATTCTCAAATGATTTTAAAACAGCATTTAAATTCTAAATGATAGTTTTTACAACTTAAGTCATAGCTTGACTCATTTAAAATATTGCCAGGGAATTCAGCAACTTTTTGGACCTCCACATAGCTGGGGTTGTTAGCTCTGCCAAGTTTTTGAGTATGCTATAGCTGGTATGGTCCAACAGAAGGGCCCATGTGTATTCTGTCCCCTTGTGTTTCTTAGGTATTTGCTAAGAGAATGTAGAGGTCGTATAAGAGCTGATTTTGTTATAGCAGCATCATGATGGTTGTCATTTGCAGGTAGTTCTGTGTCTTGAGGTCTGCAGTGCAGCCAAATGCAGTTTGCTTTATACTCTGAGAAAACATTACTGCCACATTATTGCTTACATGCCGTGTGTCACAGTAAATCTAGCTACCACTTGTCTGTTTTGTACTTTTCTGAGTATATTTTCCAGTTGAGAGGGTTTTTGTGGTTCTCTTTACTATCCTCCTTTTTTTTTGTCATTTAAAATGTGTTTTAAGTATTTCTTTCCCACCTTACTTCACTGTTATCTAATATGTTTAATCTATCACAAAGAATTTTGTGCTTTATATGTGAGGCTTAGAACAAATAGCATTCAGTATATTTTGAATACTTTTGTGAAGTTCTTTTTATTCCGTATTTTATTATTGATCACTTTCAGTTAGTTTACTGGGAAGAATTAGCTTTTTTATTTTATATTGACACCATTTAGGAAGACATTTTCAAAGGCCTATGTGAGAATAAGGTACAGATAATCATGAGGCATTATACAACAAAATCTTATAGGATACTTGGAAATTTTTAAGGTGAGTTTTCATTGCCCATTCGCCCCATTTGTTGTTAATCATCTGTCACATGGCCTATTTATAAAAGTAACGTGTTTTATACTTTTCTTTGTTAAAATTTCCTTTTATCTTTTTCAAGTGTGATAAAATAATTTAAAAAATTATACATATTTGTGTGTATATATGTAAGTAAATACATGAGGTAGAAATAGTATAGACCCTCATAAGTTATCATATATAGGTGGAGATTTAAAGAACGCTCTGTAATGACATTACATGTAGAAGTGTGATTATTATATTAACCATGCCTTTTACATTTGTGTAGTCCTTTACTGTTTATAGGATACCTTCACATCTGTTGTCTTACTAGACATGTGAGTTCTAACTAGGACTGCCATTTATTTAACCCTGAAAGTGGGTAAGTTATTTGAGCTTCCGCTTCAGTTTATTAATATGTCACCTACGTTATGTGTAGGTATTACTAGAAAACAATAAAAGATAGTATCCCTAAGGAAGATTACTTTAAATTACATAACTTTGTAGTTAAATTCCTCATATAAAATATAGGATACGAAGATCGAAATTTATTCAAATATAAACTGTACTATATACCAACATCTTTTATTATTGTATTTTTATTGTAAATTATCTAATTTTTTGTGGTTTTTTTCTTTTTTTATTTGAGATGGAGTCCCACTCTGTCGCCCAGGCTGGAGTGCAGTGGCGCAATCTCTGCTCACTGCAAGCTCCGCTACCTCCCAGGTTCACACCATTCTCCTGCCTTAGCCTCCAGAGTAGCTGGGACTACAGGTGCCTGCCACCACACCTGGCTAATTTTTTTTTTGTATTTTTAGTAGAGACGGGATTTCACCGTGTTAGCTAGGATGGTCTCGATCTCCCGACCTCGTGATCTGCCTGCCTCAGCCTCCCAAAGTGCTGGGATTACAGGCATGAGCCACCGTGCCCGGCCCTAATTGTTTTATCTTACAGATTTTCGGTCTTTATTATAAAATATATTATTCTTTAGTTTCATTCCTAACTTGCTTACCCAGCCCTTTTGTAAATTTGGGTGTTATATCATTTTATGTTTATAGTTTCTGTGACAACCTGTACAGTTTGATCCACCTAGCAATTATGTAATTAATTATTTTAATGTAATTTTTTAGTTATTGTAACAGTAGGGCTGAAAATAGCCTTATTTCCTTTTTAAACATTAATTTTACTAAGCTTTTTAACTAAATGTATTGTAATCTAGAGATGTTTATTTAAAGAAACAGTCAGACAGCAATAAGTTTATTTTTCTTTAAATATTCTATTTTTTCCCCTGACTCAGGAAATGTAGCCTAGTTCTTATAACACTTGTGTTGTTGTCTTTCCTTTCATTTTGTATGACTAACTTTTTATACCAAATTGAATAAGCCATTAGCTTTTAGTGTGTAGGAATGTAGATCCATAGATATTTCCCATTAGACAAAAGAAAATCTATAAAAGCAATATCCCCTGGGGCTTGGTCTTCCTAGCGGCCTAATGGTCTAAAGCACTGCTATACTGTACCCTTATGAGAAAGAACTATGTTGGATGATTCGCTTGGCATCCAGAAATCTTAGTTGAAGAGATATGCATACTCTTTAAGATAACTTTAATGTTTGTACTGTACCACATTTATTAATTAAATATTCCAATTGAGGGAATTCATTTCATAAATTTTTTATTTCAAAAACCATTTCTAAACAGAATGATACACTTTGTATCTCTTATGCAGTTTTCAACTAGAGTTTGCTGAAACAATGAGAGAGACTGTATTTAGATAGCCACATTGTTTTGATAAGGTTTTTTTTTTTTTTCTAAAGAATTTTACTTTAAAAAAGACCTCCATTGGTGATAGTTATACAACTCTATGAATACGTGCTGAATTGTGCACTTTAAAAGAGTGAATTGTTTAGTATGTGGATTATATCTCAATAAAGCTGTTATTTTAAAAAATTTTCATTGCACAAAATGTTTTCATAGGTGTGAAGTAATAGAATTTCAATTTATTTTATAATTAATTAAAACTATTACCTTAATAAACATTTGAAGCTTTAGAAATATAAAATTATGTTTGACTTAAAATAATTTTTGCTGTTATTCAATAGTAACACATGCTTATTATAGAAACTTCGGAAACTATGGATAAGAAAAAATACATTTAAAAAATGTGTGGGTCATTTAATTTTCACATCTACCATGTATTCTATTCCTAAGCTTTTCCTATACTTGACTACTTCCTTTGTATCCATACTTTTCTTGCCAGCTTTTATTAATAGTAAATAACTTTTCATGATCATTTCGGGAAACAATAAAATGTTAGTATTTTCTTATAGGAGTAGTTAAGTGAAAGCATTGTTTTTTTTCCTTAACAGAGAAAATGAAGGTAAGCAATGACATCATTATCTAAAAAGAAATGCAATAAAGATATTATATAATAGCTTTTGAAATACAGTCATTTTGGAATACCATTGTAAAAATTCACTTTAAAACATTTTGGATTTAAAATGAAAACTGGAAATCTTTGATAAATAATATTTTGACATTGGTTCTTGTGTAGGTAGAATATTTTTTTCTGCTCTTTAAAAGACTCTTGTTATCATATCTAGCCTTAACTTTCTAACAGCTAAAATTGTTCACAACACTGTTTAAAGATAAATTCATATCAGGCTTTGAATTTTTTTTCTTGGTAAATATTAAGACCTGAGTACAAAATGAGGGCTGTATTGTGGATTAAGTGAAATATCTCAAGGCTGTGCTGTTCTGATAACTGAACCTGAAGTGACCTTTCTCAGACACAATTACAGAGCTGTATGTTTTTCCTTTAATTTCATCAGGGGTTTAATTAGTATACAAATAAAACTTCCCTTATCTTCCTTTCTACCTAATTGGCTTGTCTTCACTTATATATGAAGTATGTGAAAGTGGGCTGTAATTAGGGTGACCGTGTTAACCTTTTTTCCTCAAATGTACTGTTGCTTAAAGGCCTCAAGGCCTAAAAACAGTGCTTTGGATTATTGCTTTGCAATCACTATGGCTGTCCCATAGGTTTTCTCATGAGCAGAAGGGCTTTGGGTGCTGCAGGTTCCCACTGCTTAACAGGATCTTCATTCTTCTCCCCACTAAATGTTTATTGATTATCTCGCTGTTCCAGGCTCAGCCTCCAACAACTTAATATCAGGTGACAGTCAGGAGAGTTCTCCAAGTAATTAGAGTTGAGCATTGGGGGAACAATTAGGAGCAGAGTTATTAAACTTGATTTATCCTATTCTCTCCTGAACAGTTTCTTGGATATCAGAACATCACACTTTCACAATCTACCCTGGTTGAGAAATTAGTGGCTAACCTGCTGCTTATCATTGTTGCCTTGCTGCCTAGAGGCGCACCCTCTTGGTTTCAGTCATTCAGTTGGAAATATTAGAGTCCATAAAGTTTATCATGGGTTTTAATTAGATCAATCTGAACAGGAGAAAAGAAAAGCTGAATTTAAAATTATATGTGATATATGGATATATATTTGTAAATATATATGTGATATGTACATATATATGTACTCAAATGTATTTTTCTTTAAAGCTCAGTGTTAGGATTTTTAAATATTCTGTTTTTGTTATTTAAAAAAGGTTAGGTATTAGGGAAAAGATATATTCTTGAATTGTGGTTTATGTCTTGGTGTTTTATACCCATCCCCATCAATCTTAGGGCCCACTGATATATTTCATGATGTCATTCTCCTCTTTTCAAATGAGAATTCTATAAGTTATGATCTTTTTTTCCAAAAAACTATATTATCTTTTTGTTTTCATACTCAAGGAAGTGTAAATTATATCACTTTGTTTATATCACTTTTTGTTTCTTTTCTATGTCCTTGAAATAGTGTAAGCTTTAGAAGAGTTTGGTGACTCCTGTCGTTTGCCCCTGAGACATGAAAATGAAAGAATGGAAACGAGAAGATTTAGCTATGTAATAGAAATTCTAATGTTATGAGTTATATGTTCTTTGAAAGGATATGATAGGATGGTTGAACAGTCAAGTGTGGGTTTCAAAGTCATGGATTCCCTCAGATTGGATCAGCAAGCTTCAGTCTGGATAAGGTTAGAGATAATATACTGAATGCTGGATAGTCCCCTCACAAATATGCACCTCTAGTCATAAGAGTTACTGAGCAGAAGAATTTGAATGGATTGGCACAAGTGTATTGTTTTTGTTGGAAGAATTCAAGCTTTATCCATAACTGGTGGTGGACCATTAGTTTGATCTTCATATTTGAAAAATTGGTTTTTTTTGTTACTTGAAAGATGTCAGAAATGCTGACTTTAAAAGGAACTCAAAAGGATTTTACTTTTTTAAATAAAGAAAGTGCATGATGCTTTAGTGCATTTATCTTAGCATTGGCGCAAAATTAGTAGGTTTAGTGTGGTTTTAAAAATTTATTCTTTGCCATGTTTTTAAAGTTAGTTTGAATCAGTGACTATTTCTGTGGTGCAACGTGTGTGAAGATCTGTTAATAGTGAAGATTTAAAACAAAATACAATGTCTCATAAGTGGTCATAATTTGTTTAATTTTTTGATTTATATTTGTTTGACAGTAACTTGACTATTTGAAAAGTGAATTTTAAAACTTTTAATGTTTTAAAATACCTGGTTTGACTGATGATGGCTTTCAATTCACCAGCAGTTAGAGGGAATTGATTGGTTTAGCATGTACACAGCTTAAGTTTTTATACTATTCATTTTTTTAATACTACCCTTGTGAATGCACTGAAAGAATACTGTTAGAAGAGTTTTACACATGAAATTATAACATTTTTGTTTATTCTTTACTAGGTTTTTGAAGCACAGTGTGGGTGTTAATGTGTGGCTAAACTGAGCAAGAAGAAAAAATTATGTGTATGCAGTCAATTATTTAGCTCACCATCCAACAAATTTAATCAAAAACTGTTTGATAAGCTTACTCTAGAAATTTTTTAGGCAAAGCAGTAAGAAGATTTTTAGTGTTAAGTGATCCTCTGATCCCTGTACTATTTTGCATCCTAGAATTTTAAGTGAGGTCTAGAAAATACTTCTCTCAATTGTGAGCTTCTGATTCTAAGCCTGCAATATAAAGTTGCGCAATTGCATCTTGAAATTTTTGCGCTAATATTTCAAATTAAAGTAGATAGCAAATATAAATCAACAGATTTTGTACTTCTGTGACTAAGAAAATATTTATAGAACACAAATAATTCTGAATGCAAGTATTATTTATAACTTTATTAGTTAAAACATGTTGATCCTATTTGTGTTGCGATCCTTGATGTAAGAGTTATTTACTGGGAAGCAAGTGAATTTTATTTTGGAGTCCAATTTGTTTGTTTGCTGAAATGTCTGTAGCCACCTAACTATGTATTTATAAAGACAGTGGTGGTACTGTTTCATCTTGGGTTTACCATTTTCTTATAGATATCCTGGTCTATCATTTTCTCAATCACATGCATAGTTTGGGCATATGATAGTTCTTAACTCTAGTTCTATTTAGAATAAAATTGACTCTAAATTTCATGTGCTTTCCACCCTGAAAACTTTATTTTTTCATCATTAAAAGAAAGTACAACTTGAGATTTTTATAATCAGATTATTTTTAGTAAGAATACAATTTATTTGCCTTGCAGTATTTTAAAAAATAAAATGGCACTGTATTTTGTAACCAAACATTTTCCAAAATCTTATCAGTTCTATCATTTCTAATTAGTAAGTATATAAAATTTTTGCAGAAAATTTGTTAAACTTTGATGTGTAATGACCCAAGTCTACTTCTCAGTCAGTCTGTATTCTTCTTTGTTTAATAGCCTATGGCATAAATTGAAGTTAATTATCAGGGCTGACAAGTAACTCTGTTTTCTGTCTGCTTGCAGAGTCTCTCCGAGGCAAAGATGGAGCTGAGAAGAAAAGATCAATCTCTGCGTCAGCTCAATAGACATCTTACCCAGCTGGAGCAGGACAAGCGTCGACTAGAGGAGAACATCCATGATGCAGAGAGTGCCCTCCGCATGGCAGCCAAGTGAGCATTTGGACCTTGGGGAGATCACTTAAAACAGACAAAAGATCAATTCTTACTTTCATGCTCCGGGTTTTAGCCCTGGATAATACAGTGTTAGAAAACAAAAGTACAGCTGTCTTTCTTTGAAATTCTCTGATATATCCTCAAAAAAGAAAAACTCTTAACATACTAAATGTATATTTTATTGAGAAACCTCAGAAAAGTATAAGCTTCTATAAAACCTCTAATTATGCTTATTTTGGGCTCCGTTGTAGTGTTACGTGTTAGAAACTATGTTTTATTAATGTGAAATGTAAGACTCTATTTATAAGTTTTTCATAGTATCTTCTGTTATACATTCCTATTCTCTTCTGCCTCACTGTCTCTGAAAGTTTGCTCTGCATATATTATTATATACTAATATTGCAAGTAATATTTCCATAAAGAAATGTTAGCATACAATCAGCATATGTATCATAGCATTTAAAAAATACAATAAAACATTGATCATGAAAACTCATTTAATTTTTATAGCTGTATATTCTAATATTTTAAGTAGAAAAACATACAGTTTTCAGAGTAGACCACTATGTAAATGTGATGAAAATGTCTTTCCTTTTTTTTTGAAACCAGGTAATCAAGTTGACATACATTATGAAGTTCACATTGAACAGTTCTCTTGGGCGTTTTTATTTGTTCCTCATATCAAATTTCATGGAATACTTTAAGACAGTTCTTTGTGCAACAGCGTGGCTTAAAGAAAATCTATTTTCAAGGAATAAAGAAACATCTAATTTTGATAAACTCAGTGTTTTCTAACTTTAGAATTCTGAATTTCTTTACTTGCAAAAATATATGTTTATTAAATATTTTTTGAGAGAAACTTTTAAGCATAAAATATCATCAAATATGAATGTAGTCTTTAAACTACAGAATGTGTATAAATCACTGAATGAGGAATCCGCAATCTTCAGATATTCATAAGCTTTGCCACTGGGTTTGTGACATTGCTCAAACATAATGAAAACATGAATTGACACAAGGCCAAAATATTGGCATATTTGAATAACCACTGAGAGGTTTTTGGGAAATTGTAAAGCAATATAATGATGCACCACCATATAAGGTGTATGTTTTTGTCATTTTTTAAAATATAAGTTTGACTGAATCAGTTTTTTTGTTATTGTTCACTCCCAGTTTCATCATGTCAAATGAGAGGCTTAGCCCAGGTAATTTCCAGTAAGTCTTATAGCACTGAGAAAATTCTGAGATGAATGAAAATAGGCTAATAAAACCTCCAGATTCAAATTGTATTTTCAAAACAGGGCTGCTAATTCAGTATTTTGACATGTCTATGATCTGTGACCATGGGCACATGTTTTTGTAAAACTAAAGAAAGCTAATTTGAAATCTGGAGAACTAATACATTATTTACAGTTTTCAATTTCAATTTACAATTAGATTTTTATCTTCAGTATTTTCATTCAAACTTTTTATTTCATTATGAAGGCTAAATTCAATATACTAGGCTGATAGGAGAAACTAGTAACTTTGCATATTCCTAGACAAGTCACGGAGGAGTTTTCTGTGTAATTATTATAGCATAAAAAGACTGTGTAGAAAGGAAAATACTATTTTGCATAGTATGGTCATTTATTATATATCCCCATCACTAAGATTTTTAAAGTCTTTTTCATTACAAATAGAAGAATGAAGTTTTACCATTTACAGCACATTTTAAATGATCAATAATGTAATTGTAATTTTTTTTTCTTTGTTTTTCACTTTTTTACCTTTTTACTCTCCCCTACCCCGATTTAGGACAGGCAACAAAATTTAAGATATGCGTTAAATGTGGAAATATATCAGTGAATATGGTTAGTTTTTGTACATTTAAAAGGAGGACAATGAATTAAAAATCAAAATTTAAAAAGGTAAAATAAATTAAAAAAATAAAAGGAGAACAATGATATCAGACCCTTATTTTTTAATACTAGTGACTTACACTAAAATGTGTAACAGTTGTAGTAAGGTTTGAGTTTTACTAACACTTAATCTTTCTTTTATTTTTTCTAGAGACAAAGAATGTGTTGCAAATCACATGAGAGCAATAGAAAATATGCTTCACAAGGTACTGTAATTTTTCTTTAATATTGTTCAATTTGTATCATGACACCTAGTCATTATTTTTATTAGCCACAAAGTTCTTTAATTCATTTTGTAACTTAAAAAAATAAATTAACAAAAAGATGCTATGCAGATGACTGGAAATTTCCATTACATAGTGCTATATTGCATGCTTTTTTCAGAATTCACTTTATATATTTAATAAGACTATGAAAATAGTGGTTTCCCCAAACTGGTGTAATTGTACTTGGAATTATTTGCGGTCTTTGCTGAACAAAGCAGAGGTCATTAAGATTCTTATATGTCTCATAATGATAAAATGTTTGACCACACTGTCTAACCTCTTACCACTCTTAAACCAACAGTCCTATATATATATATATGTATGGAGAGAAACATGTATTTTATTTAGTAATACTCATATATGTAAACTAGGTAGTAATGTTATTCAAATTGAAATTTTCTTTCTTACTTGTAAGAATATATTCTTAAAGTAGAAATTTAATTATTTAATATATTCTATTGTTTTCAAATTTGATTACTCCTGTATGATAAACTCTGAGTGTTAATTTGCAGTGATGAACAGCATAATAAAAGTATTATGATATTTGTAAAAACATAATATATTTACTGACCATGTGTTTTGTTAGCACTCCACTCTGCACTGAAAGATATGTTCATTATTTCATCATTCAAAAGCAGAGAAACATTATTTATGTGTTTCTGCTACTGTCTGATAGGCAAATTATTGGAAATGCAAACATTAAGTACTTTAAAGATACATGGAGTTTATGAATGAATCATATTTAGAATAACCTTGTAAATCAGTTTTTTATATAATATCATTTTATAAGTCACTTAAAATACCCTAAAACTAACTTTTTGAAGGGCATATTAAATAAAAATTAGCAAACTAATAGTTAATGCATTTTAACATTTTAAAAACAACGGGCCCCTGTATTCTTTTATATTTTGAAAGTGACCAGCATTATTTCATGTCAACAAAAGTATTTTGGAAAAGAAAAATTATCTGAGTGCTATTTCCTAAGCTTCTTTGAAACTATGATTTCTCCCCCTTCCCATTTAAAAAAGTTTAGCTAGTCAGTATAGTTTAAATATAGTCACATTAAATTTATATGTGCCACAAATCTGTAATTTAGATTTGCAGTGAAAGAGACATCTTTGGTATTTTTTTTGAACTTGGTAGATAGAAAAGCCAATTACGTCATATACATGGCACACCCTTTTATATAGTTAATGTTGACTTTGAAATCCAGTTGGTTTTTTCATCATCCCAGTTGGAGGAAAAAAAAGTTAGACAGCAGCTAACTTGGGGAATGAACTTTGACATCAGGGAAAAACCATCACCAACATGAAATGTAAATGTTGTACCTTCTTCTTTTCTTATGAAAATGGCAAAATATATCATTTAAATATGATAAAGACTGATTGCAACAGGATGATTAGAATCATACAGTTCTTCAGTTGTAGTTCATCTTTTGATTTTTGTGTCATACGGAAAGAAAGCGGTCTGTAAAGCTGGTCTATAGCCATTGTAGATTTACTTTTGCTTTATGGCTTTTTCTCTCTTCAGATTTAGTAGTTAATTATTTTGATTTATGTCTTTAGAAAATTCTATTAATATAGTGGTTTTAAAATTATCAATTACTTTTCAAGCTTGAAGTGAAAACTTAGGAAAGATAATTGGAGATAATTCTCTTTTCTGTGAGGTATGAGTGAGAATGAATGAGTGATAAGGAGGTGGCCCAGAGAGTCCTCTGAAGGTCTCAGGAAGATGCACGCCCACCTGTCTTCATGCCGGAGTTCAATAGGTTTATTTTTCTGGCTGCCTTGGACTTTCCATTGGCATTTTGCTGTCTTTGATGAAACAAAGAGTAGTGTGGAAGGAGGGTCCAGGCTCTTTCACAGGATGGTAAAAATCAATATGGATACATCCAAACTCTTTAGCAAAGTTTACTGTGCATAGTAAAATAGTATGACTATTTATATTTCTTACTGTTTTAAACATATGTGTTTTCAAGGTTGGTACCATTCATTCTAGAATAAAACTAAGTCTTACCCACTGAGTTGAATTTTAATAGTAACTTCTGACACTAATCAAATAGAAGAAAGAACTTGTTTTCCTGCAGACATCATTTCTTTTCTTGGATGTTAAGGAACTTACCTGAACATATTTGTTTTTAGGAAAAACAATTACATTTGGTTTATACTTGTTAGCTTTTAAGCAACACATTTCATTCAGCTTTTCAAATACTACAACTGTATTACACAGAACAGTTGGTTAGATATTATTTTCAAAATTCCATTTGGGACTGGTAACTATTTAATAAGGAAGGTCAGTCATTTCAGTTAAAAAACATAGTTTTTTTCCAAAGAAATGTAAGTTTTATATTAATTTCATTTAGATATATATTTTTATGCCCATTTTTAATGTAGGTCAGAACTTAATTTTATAATACACTGTTTTGGGTGGGCCAATTTCAAGGTATTGGAGATAAGAAACATAAGAACAAGAAGAAACAAAATCATCATAACTTTTCATGAGTTGCATTTTTAAAAACACACCCTTCTCTCTTGAGTTGAAATTTTGGCTGCTTTTTATTTTTTTGGAAAATCCAAAACTGTTGAACTTGTTTTGAAAAAACTCTCCAGCTTAACCATTTTAAAGTGCACAGTTCAGTGGCTTTCAGTATGTGCACCCATCACAGCTAATTCTGGAACATATGCATCGCTCCAAAAGAAACCCAGTACCCAAGAAGCAATTATTTCTTATATCCCTTTCCCCTACATCCTGGCAAACACTCACCTGCCTTCTGTCTCTATGGATTTTCCTGTTCTGGACATTTCATGTAAATGGAATAATACAATATGTGGTTTTAGATGTCTGGCTTCTTTCATTTAGTATAATTTATTCAAAGGTCATTCATGTTGTGGCATTTATTGATACATCATTCCCTTTTATGGCTGAATAATATGCCATTGTATAGTTATACCACATTTTGTTTAGGCATTCATCAGCTGATGGACACTGGATTGTTTCCTCTTCTTGGTTATTATGAATAGTGAATGCTGTTGTGAAATTTTGTGTAAAAATTTTTGTTTGAAGGTCTGTTTTCACTTCTCTTAGGTATGTAGCTAGCAGTGGAACTGCTGAATCATATAACAATACTTTGATAACTTTTTGAGGAACCACAAAACTGTTTTCCACAGTGACTGCACCATTTTAAATCTGCACCATTGTGGATAAGCATTCTAATTTTTCCACATCCTTGCTCACACTTGTTAGTTTCAATTTTTGTTAATGGCCATCCTAGTGGCTATTATATAGTATCTCACTGTGGTTTTTGATTTGCATTTTCCTAATGACTAACAATGTTGAACATGTTTTCATGTGATTATTGATCATTTGTCTTCTTTGGAGAAATGTCTCCTCACATCCTTTGCCCATTTTTAAATCAGGTTGATTGTCTTTTTGTTGTTGAGTTTTAAGAGTTCTTTGCATATTCTGGATACTAGAATCTTGTTATATATATGATTTGAAAACTTTTTCTCCCATCATGTAGGTTGTCTTTTTACCTTATATTTAGATAGTGTCCTTTGGTGAACAGAAGTTTTACAATTTGATGAAATCTAATTTTTTTTTTTCTTGCTGCTGCTTGTGTGTTTGGCATATCTAAGAATCCATGTCCAAATGCAAAGTCATGAAGCTTTCCCCTGTGTTTTATTCTAAGAATTGTATAGTTTTAGCTCTTACATTTAGGTCTTTAGTCCATATAAAATTGATTTTATATATTCTATCATGTAAAGGCCCAACTTCATTCTTTTATATGGCAGTCCCATTATTCCAGCACTATTTGTTGAAAAGACTGTTCTTTTCCCATTGAATGATCATGTTGAATCATTCATATTCCTCTTGAAAATCAGTTGACTATAGATGTATAGGTTTATTTCTGGACTCTAAATTCTATTCCATTGAATTGTATGTCTCTCTTCATATCAGTACCATGAGTTTTGATGACTGTGTTTTCTTTTTTTTTCTTTTTTATTTTTTTTTCCTTTTTTTATTTTTTTATTTTATTTTATTTTATTATTATACTTTAAGTTCTAGGGTACATGTGCATAACGTGCAGGTTTGTTACATATGTATACTTGTGTCATGTTGCTGTGCTGCACCCATCAACTCGTCATTTACATCAGGTATAACTCCCAATGCAATCCCTCCCCCCTCCCCCCTCCCCCCTCCACATGATAGGCCCCGGTGTGTGATGTTCCCCTTCCCGAGTCCAAGTGATCTCATTGTTCAGTTCCCACCTATGAGTGAGAACATGCGGTGTTTGGTTTTCTGTTCTTGTGATAGTTTGCTAAGAATGATGGTTTCCAGCTGCATCCATGTCCCTACAAAGGACACAAACTCATCCTTTTTTATGGCTGCATAGTATTCCATGGTGTATATGTGCCACATTTTCTTAATCCAGTCTGTCACTGATGGACATTTGGGTTGATTCCAAGTCTTTGCTATTGAATAGTGCCGCAATAAACATACGTGTGCATGTGTCTTTATAGCAGCATGATTTATAATCCTTTGAGTATATACCCAGTAATGGGATGGCTGGGTCATATGGTACATCTAGTTCTAGATCCTTGAGGAATCGCCATACTGTTTTCCATAATGGTTGAACTAGTTTACAATCCCACCAACAGTGTAAAAGTGTTCCTATTTCTCCACATCCTCTCCAGCACCTGTTGTTTCCTGACTTTTGAATGATCGCCATTCTAACTGGTGTGAGATGGTATCTCATTGTGGTTTTGATTTGCATTTCTCTGATGGCCAGTGATGATGAGCATTTTTTCATGTGTCTGTTGGCTGTATGAATGTCTTCTTTTGAGAAATGTCTGTTCATATCCTTTGCCCACTTTTTGATGGGGTTGTTTGTTTTTTTCTTGTAAATTTGTTGGAGTTCTTTGTAGGTTCTGGATATTAGCCCTTTGTCAGATGAGTAGATTGCAAAAATTTTCTCCCATTCTGTAGGTTGCCTGTTCACTCTGATGGTAGTTTCTTTTGCTGTGCAGAAGCTCTTTAGTTTAATGAGATCCCATTTGTCAATTTTGGCTTTTGCTGCCGTTGCTTTTGGTGTTTTAGACATGAAGTCTTTGCCCATGCCTATGTCCTGAATGGTACTACCTAGATTTTCCTCTAGGATTTTTATGGTATTAGGTCTAACATTTAAGTCTCTAATCCATCTTGAATTAATTTTGGTATAAGGAGTAAGGAAAGGATCCAGTTTCAGCTTTCTACTTATGGCTAGCCAATTTTCCCAGCACCATTTATTAAATAGGGAATCCTTTCCCCGTTTCTTGTTTCTCTCAGGTTTGTCAAAGATCAGATGGCTGTAGATGTGTGGTATTATTTCTGAGGACTCTGTTCTGTTCCATTGGTCTATATCTCTGTTTTGGTACCAGTACCATGCTGTTTTGGTTACTGTAGGCTTGTAGTATAGTTTGAAGTCAGGTAGCGTGATGCCTCCAGCTTTGTTCTTTTGACTTAGGATTGTCTTGGAGATGCGGGCTCTTTTTGGGTTCCATATGAACTTTAGAGCAGTTTTTTCCAATTCTGTGAAGAAACTCATTGGTAGCTTGATGGGGTTGGCATTGAATCTATAAATAACCTTGGGCAGTATGGCCATTTTCACGATATTGATTCTTCCTATCCATGAGCATGGTATGTTCTTCCATTTGTTTGTGTCCTCTTTTATTTCACTGAGCAGTGGTTTGTAGTTCTCCTTGAAGAGGTCCTTTACATCCCTTGTAAGTTGGATTCCTAGGTCTGCACAGCAAAAGAAACTACCATCAGAGTGAACAGGCAACCTACAGAATGGGAGAACATTTTTGCAATCTACTCATCTGACAAAGGGCTAATATCCAGAACCTACAAAGAACTCAAACAAATTTACAAGAAAAAAACAAACAACCCCATCAAAAAGTGGGCAAAGGATATGAACAGACATTTCTCAAAAGAAGACATTCATACAGCCAACAGACACATGAAAAAATGCTCATCATCACTGGCCATCAGAGAAATGCAAATCAAAACCACAATGAGATACCATCTCACACCAGTTAGAATGGCGATCATTAAAAAGTCAGGAAACAACAGGTGCTGGAGAGGATGTGGAGAAATAGGAACACTTTTACACTGTTGGTGGGATTGTAAACTAGTTCAACCATTATGGAAAACAGTATGGCGATTCCTCAAGGATCTAGAACTAGATGTACCATATGACCCAGCCATCCCATTACTGGGTATATACCCAAAGGATTATAAATTATGCTGCTATAAAGACACATGCACACGTATGTTTATTGCAGCACTATTCACAATAGCAAAGACTTGGAATCAACCCAAATGTCCATCAGTGACAGATTGGATTAAGAAAATGTGGCATATATACACCATGGAATACTATGCAGCCATAAAAAAGGATGAGTTTGTGTCCTTTGTAGGGACATGGATGCAGCTGGAATCCATCATTCTTAGCAAACTATCACAAGAACAGAAAACCAAACACCGCATGTTCTCACTCATAGGTGGGAACTGAACAATGAGATCACTTGGACTCGGGAAGGGGAACATCACACACCGGGGCCTATCATGGGGAGGGGGGAGGGGGGAGGGATTGCATTGGGAGTTATACCTGATGTAAATGATGAGTTGATGGGTGCAGGACACCAACAAGGCACAAGTATACATATGTAACAAACCTGCACGGTATGCACATGTACCCTACAACTTACAGTATAATAATAATAAATAAATTTAAAAAAATAAAAATAAAAAAAATAAAACTACTACAAGAAAACACTGGGGAAACTCTCTAGGAAATTGGTTTGGGCAAAAAATTCTTAAGTAATATCCCACAAGCACAGATAACCAAAGAAAAAATAGACAAATGGGACCACATCAAGTTAAAAAGCTTCCGCACAGCAAAAGAAACAATCAACAAAGTGAAGACACAACCCACTGAAAGGGAGAAAATATTTGTAAACTACCCATCTGACAAGGGATTAATAACCAGAAAATACAAGGAACTCAAACAACTCTACAGGAAAAAAATTTAATAATCTGATTTTAAAATGGGCAAAAGATGTAAATTGTCACTTTTTAAAAGAAGACATACAAATAGCAAACAAATTTGAAAAGGTGCTCAAAATCACTGATCATCAGAGAAATGCAAATCAAAACTGCAATGAGGTATCATCTTACTCCAGTTAAAATGGCTTTTATCCAAAAGACAGGGAGTAACAAATGGATGTACAAGGGAAAAAAAGGAACCCTTGTACGTTGTTGGTGGGAATGTAAATTAGTACAACCACTATGGAGAACAGTTTGGAGGCACCTCAAAAAACTAAAAATAGAGCTACCATATGATCCAGCAATCCCATTGCTGGGTATATGCCCAAAAGAAGGGAAATCGGTGTATTAAAGAGATATCTGCACTCCCACATTTGTCGCAGCTCTGTTCACAATAGCCAAGATTTGGAAGCAACCTAAGTGGCCATCAGTGACAGACTGGATAAAGAAAATGTCAAACATATATACCATGGAATATACCATGCAGCCAAAAAAAGGAATGGGATCACATCCTTTGCAGGGACATGGAAGGAGCTGGAGGCCATTATCCTTAGCAAACTAATACAGGAACAGAAAACCAAATACTACATGTTCTCACTTTTAAGTGGGAGCTAAACAAGAATACATGGTCACTCAGTGGGGAACAATACATACTGTGATCTATCAGAGGGTGCAGGTTGGGAGGAGGGAGAGGATCAGGAAGGACAGCTAATGGAGGCAGGGCTTAATACCTGGGTGATAGGATGATCTGTACAGCAAACCACCATGGCACACATTTACGTAGGTAACAAATCTGCACATTGTGTACATGTACCCCTAAACTTAAAAGTTGAAAATAAAAAATTAATTAAAATTTAAAAATAAAACAAATAAATAAAGTTCAATGAACCTCCAGTAGGAAAAACACAAAGAAACCACACCAACATTTGTCATAATCAAACTTCCAGAAACCAGTAATAAAAAGGAAACCTTACCAAAATCAGACAAAGACACATCAAAAAAAGAAAACTGCAGACCAATATTTATTATGAATATTGAGGCAAAAATCCTCAACAGAATATTAGCAAACCAAATTCAACATTTAAAAAGATCATTCAACATGACCAAGTGGGATTTATCCCAGGGATACGAGGATGGTTCAACACATGCAAATAAATGTGATACACCATATAAACAGAATTAAGGACAAAAACCATATAATCATTTCAATTGATGCTGAAAGAAGCATTTGATAAAATTCAACATCCCTTCAAGATTTTAAAAAACCCTCAAAAAATGGGGATATAAGGAACATACATCAACATAATAAAAGCCATATATGATAGACCCACAGCTAGTATCATACTGAATAAGGAAAAAACTGAAACCCTTTCCTCTAAGATCTGAACATGGCAAGGATGCCTACTTTCACCACTGTTACATGACACAGTACTGGAAGTCCTAGTTCGAGCAATCAAACAAGAGAAAGAAATAAAGGGCCTCCAAATTAGAAAGGAAAAAGTCAAATTATCTTTGTTTGCAGATTATATTATCTTATATTTGGAAAAACCTAGGAACTCCACCAAAAAACTATTAGAACCGATAAACAAATTCACTAAAGCTGCAGGATACAAAATCAGCATTCAAAATTCAGTAGCATTTCCATATGCCAAAAGTAAACAATCTGAAAAAAAAATAAAAAAGTAATCCCATTTATCATAGCCACAAATAAAATAAAATAAAATAAAATAAAATGCCTAGGAATTAACTTAACCAAATAAGTTAATGATCTCCACAATGAAAACTATAAAACAATGATGGAAAGAATGGAAAAGGGTGCAAAACAAAAAAGGAAAGATATTCCATGTTCATGGATTAAAAGAATTAATATTGTTAAAATATCCATACTACCCAAAGGAATTTACAAATCCAATGCAATCCCTATAAAAATACCAATAACATTCTTTATGCAAATAGAAAAAATAATCCTAAAATTTACATGGAACCACAAAAGACCCAGAATAGCCAAACCTATCCTGAGCAAAAAGAACAAAACTGGAGGAATCCTATTACCTGTCCTCATATTATACTACCGCATTTACAGCAACCAAAACAGCATGGTACTGGCATAAAAACAGACACATAGACCAATGGAATGAATACAGAGCCCGGAAACAAATCCACACACCTACAGTGAATTCACTTTCAACAAAGGTGCTAAGAACATAAACTTGGGAACAGATAATTTCTTCAATAAATGGTGTTGGGAAAACTGAATATCCATATGCAGAAGAATGAAACTAGAACCTTATCTCTTGTCATATACAAAAATAAAACCACAATGGATTAAAGACTTAAATCTAACACCTCCAACTATAAAACTACTACAAGAGATCCCATTTGTCAATTTTGGCTTTTGCTGCCATTGCTTTTGGTGTTTTAGACATGAAGTCTTTGCCCATGCCTATGTCCTGAATGGTACTACCTAGGTTTTCCTCTAGGATTTTTATGGTATTAGGTCTAACATTTAAGTCTCT